>NW_027512904.1:109757-216141 GCF_048772815.1 Callospermophilus lateralis
AGAGTGAAACCTAAATATAAAAACTGCTACTGAAGACGAACGCTTCAAACCAGAAGAACAAAATATGGTGAGCCAAGTGGGATTTGTTTACTGATCATTACCACCAAGTATCATCAACATTGGGTGAAAAAATATTTGCTCGTATTTCGGATAAACGTAATTTATTGGAAGCTTGGCAACCCCTTTCAATGAAAGTGCTTTTCCACAGTCTGTGCCTAGGTCTACTTGAAGAGGAAACAAACCATAGAGACAAAATTGAGAACTCCTTTATTTTGTCATGTTTCAAAAGCTACTGCAAACCATGTTGTATTTAGAGTTCCAAATTCATCTATCTACATAGGAGAGAACAGAGGGAACTTAAAAATATAAACTGCTACTGTAAACGAACCCTTCAACCTAGATGAACAAAATTTGGTAAGTCAAGTGGCATTTGTGTACCAATCATTACCACCAAGTACCATCAAGATTGGGTGAAAAAATATTAGGTGGTATTTCGGAAACTCGTTATTTCTTAGAAGCTTGGCAACCCCTCTCAATGAAAGTGCTTTTCCACAGTCTGTGCCTAGGATACTTGAAGAGGAAACCAACCATAGAGAAAAAACAGAGAACACCTTTATTTTGTCAAGTTTCAAAGAGCTACTACAAACCATGTTGGATTTAGAGTTCCAAATTCTTCTTTCTATATAGGAGAGAACAGACTGAAACCTAAATACAAAAACTGCTACTGTAGACGAACGTTCAACCTAGAAGAACAAAATTTGGTGAGGCAAGTGGGATTTGTGTACTGATCATTACCACCAAGTATCATCAAGTTTGGGGGAAAAAATATTTGCTGGTGTTTCGGAAACTAGTTTTTTTCTTAGAAGCTTGGCAACCCCTCTCCATGAAAGTGATTTTGCACACTCTTGCCTTGGCGTACTTGAAGATGAAACAAACCATAGAGACAAAACTGAAAACTCCATTATTTTGTCAAGTTTCAAAGAGCTTCTACAAACCATGTTGGATTTAGAGTTCCAAATTCATCTATCAATATAGGAGAGAACAGACTGAAACCTAAATATAAAAACTGCTACTGTAGACGGACGCGTCACCCTAGAAGAACAAAATTTGGTGAGTCAAGTGGGATTTGTGTACCGATCATTACTTCCAAGTATCATCATTACTTCCAAGAGACAACAGAGTGAAACATAAAAATAAAAACTGCTACTGTAAACGAACTCTTCAACCTAGAAGAACAAAATTTGGTGAGCCAAGTGGGATTTGTGTACTGATCATTACCACAACATATCATCAACATTGGGAGAGAAAATATTTGCTGGTATTTCGGAAACTCGTAATTTCTTGGAAGCTTGGCAACCCCTTTCAATGATAGTGCTTTTCCACAGTCTCGGCAGAGGGCTACTTGAAGAGGGAACAAACCGTAGAGACAAAACTGAGAACTCCTTTACTTTGTCAAGTTTCAAAGAGCTATTACACACCATGTTGGTTTTAGAGTTCCAAATTCATCTATCTATGTAGGAGAGAACAGAGTGAAACCTAAATATAAAAACTGCTACTGTAGACGAACGCTTCTACCTAGAAGAACGAAATTTGGTGAGCCAAGTGGGATTTGTGTACTTGTCATTACCACCACGTATCATCAACGTTGGGTGAAAAAATATTTGCTGGTATTTCGGAAACTCGTAATTTCTTGGAAGTTGGCAACCCCTTTCAATGAAAGTGCCTTTCCACAGTCTCTGCTTAGGGCTACATGAAGCGGAAAGAAATCATATAGACAAAACTGAAAACTCCTTTATTTTGTCAAGTTTCAAAGAGCTACTACAAACCATGTTGGATTTAGAGTTCCAAATTCATCTATCTATATAGGAGAGAACAGAGTGAAACATAAAAATTAAAACTGCTACTGAAAACGAATGCTTCAACCTAGAAGAACAAAATTTGGTGAGCCAGGTGGGATTTATGGACTTGTTATTACCACCATGTATCATCAAGATTGGGTGAAAAAATATTTGCTGGTATTTCGGAAACTCGTTCTCTCTTAGAAGCTTGGCAACCCCTCTCAATGAAAGTGCTTTTCCACAGTCTGTGCCTAGGGCTACTTTAAGAGGAAACAAACCATAGAGACAAAACTGAGAACTCCTTTATTTTGTCAACTTTCAAAGAGCTACTACAAACCATGGTGGATTTAGAGTTCCAAATTCATCTATTTATATAGGAGACAACAGAGTGAAACCTAAAAATAAAAACTGCTACTGTAAACGAACTCTTCAACCTAGAAGAACAAAATTTGGTGAGCCAAGTGGGATTTGTGTACTGATCATTACCACAACATATCATCAACATTGGGAGAGAAAATATTTGCTGGTATTTCGGAAACTCGTAATTTCTTGGAAGCTTGGCAACCCCTTTCAATGATAGTGCTTTTCCACAGTCTCGGTAGAGGGCTACTTGAAGAGGGAACAAATCATAGAGACAAAAGTGAGAACTCATTTATTTTGTCAAGTTTCAGAGTTACTACAAACCATGTTGGATTTAGAGTTCCAAATTCATCTATCTATATAGGAGAGAACAGAGGGAAATCTAAAAATATAAACTGCTACTGTAAACGAACGCTTCATCATAGATGAACAAAATTTGGTGAGTCAAGTGGGATTTGTGTACCGATCATGACCACCAAGAATCATCAAGATTCCGTGAAAAAATATTTGCTGATATTTTGGAAACTCGTTATTTCTTAGAAGCTTGGCAAACCATCTCGATGAAAGTGCTTTTCCGCAGTCTGTGACTAGGGCTACTTGAAGTGGAAACAAACCATAGAGACAAAACTGAGAACTCCTTTATTTTGTTAAGTTTCAAAGAGCTACTACAAACCATGTTGGATATAGAGATCCAAATTCATCTATCTATATAGGAGAGAACAAAGGGAAAACTAAAAATATAAACTGCTACTGTAAACGAATGCTTCATCCTAGAAGAACAAAATTTGTGAGTCAAGTGGGATTTGTGTACCAATCATGACCACCACGTATCATCAAGATTTGATGAAAAAATATTTGCTGATATTTCGGAAACTCGTTATTTCTTAGAAGCTTTGAAACCCCTCTCAATGAAAGTGCTTTTCCACAGTCTGTGACTGGGGCTATTTGAAGAGGAAACAAACCATAGGAACAAAACTGAGAACTCCTTTATTTTGTCAAGTTTCAAAGAGCTACTACAAACCATGTTGGAATTAGAGTTGAAATTCATCTATCTATATAGGAGAGAACAGAGGGAAAACTAAAAATATAAACTGCTACTGTAAACGAACGCTTCATCCTAGAAGAACAAAATTTGGTGAGTCAAGTGGAATTTGTGTACTGATCAAGACCACCAAGTATCATCAAGATTGGGTGAAAAAATATTTGCTGGTATTTCGGAAACTCCTTATTTCTTAGAAGCGTGTCAACCCCTCTCAATGAAAGTGCTTTTCCACATTCTGAGCCTAGGGGTACTTGAAGCGGAAACAAACCATAGAGACAAAACTGAGAACTCCTTTATTTTTTCAAGTTTCAAAGAGCTACTACAAACCATGTTGGATTTAGAGTTCCAAATTCATCTATCTATATAGGAGAGATCAGAGTGAAACCTAAATATAAAACTGCTACTGTAGACGAATGCTTAAACCTAGAAGAACAAAATTTGTTTAGCTAAGTGGGATTTGTGTACTTGTCATTACCACCAAGTATCATCAAGATTGGGTGAAAAAATATTTGCTGCTATTTCGGAAACTCGTATTTTCTTGGAAGCTTGGCAACCCCCATCAATGATAGTGCTCTTCCACAGTCTCTGCTTAGGGCTACTTGAAGCGGAAACAAATCATTGAGACAAAACTGAAAACTCCTTTATTTTGTCAAGTTTCAAAGAGCCACTACAAACCATGTTGGATTTAGAGTTCCAAATTCATCTTTCTATATACGAGAGAACAGAGTGAAACCTAAATATAAAACTTGCTACTGTAGACGAACGCTTCAAAGTAGAAGAACAAAATTTGGTGAGAAAAGTGGGATTGTGTACCGATCATTACGACCATGTATCATCGACATTGGGTGAAAAAATATTTGCTGGTATTTCGGAAACTCGTTATTTCTTAGAAGCTTGGAAACCCCTCTCAATGAAAGTGCTTTTCCACAGTCTGTGCCTAGGGCTACTTGAAGAGGAAACAAAACATAGAGAAAAAACTGAGAACTCCTTTACTTTGTCAAGTTTCAAAGAGCTATTACACACCATGTTGGTTTTAGAGTTCCAAATTCATCTATCTATGTAGGAGAGAACAGAGTGAAACCTAAATATAAAAACTGCTACTGTAGACGAACGCTTCTACCTAAAAGAACGAAATTTGGTGAGCCAAGTGGGATTTGTGTACTTGTCATTACCACCACGTATCATCAACGTTGGGTGAAAAAATATTTGCTGGTATTTCGGAAACTCGTAATTTCTTGGAAGTTGGCAACCCCTTTCAATGAAAGTGCCTTTCCACAGTCTCTGCTTAGGGCTACATGAAGCGGAAAGAAATCATATAGACAAAACTGAAAACTCCTTTATTTTGTCAAGTTTCAAAGAGCTACTACAAACCATGTTGGATTTAGAGTTCCAAATTCATCTATCTATATAGGAGAGAACAGAGTGAAACATAAAAATTAAAACTGCTACTGAAAACGAATGCTTCAACCTAGAAGAACAAAATTTGGTGAGCCAGGTGGGATTTATGGACTTGTTATTACCACCATGTATCATCAAGATTGGGTGAAAAAATATTTGCTGGTATTTCGGAAACTCGTTCTTTCTTAGAAGCTTGGCAACCCCTCTCAATGAAAGTGCTTTTCCACAGTCTGTGCCTAGGGCTACTTTAAGAGGAAACAAACCATAGAGACAAAACTGAGAACTCCTTTATTTTGTCAACTTTCAAAGAGCTACTACAAACCATGGTGGATTTAGAGTTCCAAATTCATCTATTTATATAGGAGACAACAGAGTGAAACCTAAAAATAAAAACTGCTACTGTAAACGAACTCTTCAACCTAGAAGAACAAAATTTGGTGAGCCAAGTGGGATTTGTGTACTGATCATTACCACAACATATCATCAACATTGGGAGAGAAAATATTTGCTGGTATTTCGGAAACTCGTAATTTCTTGGAAGCTTGGCAACCCCTTTCAATGATAGTGCTTCTCCACAGTCTCGGTAGAGGGCTACTTGAAGAGGGAACAAATCATAGAGACAAAAGTGAGAACTCATTTATTTTGTCAAGTTTCAGAGTTACTACAAACCATGTTGGATTTAGAGTTCCAAATTCATCTATCTATATAGGAGAGAACAGAGGGAAATCTAAAAATATAAACTGCTACTGTAAACGAACGCTTCATCATAGATGAACAAAATTTGGTGAGTCAAGTGGGATTTGTGTACCCATCATGACCACCAAGAATCATCAAGATTCCGTGAAAAAATATTTGCTGATATTTTGGAAACTCGTTATTTCTTAGAAGCTTGGCAAACCATCTCGATGAAAGTGCTTTTCCGCAGTCTGTGACTAGGGCTACTTGAAGTGGAAACAAACCATAGAGACAAAACTGAGAACTCCTTTATTTTGTTAAGTTTCAAAGAGCTACTACAAACCATGTTGGATATAGAGATCCAAATTCATCTATCTATATAGGAGAGAACAAAGGGAAAACTAAAAATATAAACTGCTACTGTAAACGAATGCTTCATCCTAGAAGAACAAAATTTGTGAGTCAAGTGGGATTTGTGTACCAATCATGACCACCACGTATCATCAAGATTTGATGAAAAAATATTTGCTGATATTTCGGAAACTCGTTATTTCTTAGAAGCTTTGAAACCCCTCTCAATGAAAGTGCTTTTCCACAGTCTGTGACTGGGGCTATTTGAAGAGGAAACAAACCATAGGAACAAAACTGAGAACTCCTTTATTTTGTCAAGTTTCAAAGAGCTACTACAAACCATGTTGGAATTAGAGTTGAAATTCATCTATCTATATAGGAGAGAACAGAGGGAAAACTAAAAATATAAACTGCTACTGTAAACGAACGCTTCATCCTAGAAGAACAAAATTTGGTGAGTCAAGTGGAATTTGTGTACTGATCAAGACCACCAAGTATCATCAAGATTGGGTGAAAAAATATTTGCTGGTATTTCGGAAACTCCTTATTTCTTAGAAGCGTGTCAACCCCTCTCAATGAAAGTGCTTTTCCACATTCTGAGCCTAGGGGTACTTGAAGCGGAAACAAACCATAGAGACAAAACTGAGAACTCCTTTATTTTTTCAAGTTTCAAAGAGCTACTACAAACCATGTTGGATTTAGAGTTCCAAATTCATCTATCTATATAGGAGAGATCAGAGTGAAACCTAAATATAAAACTGCTACTGTAGACGAATGCTTAAACCTAGAAGAACAAAATTTGTTTAGCTAAGTGGGATTTGTGTACTTGTCATTACCACCAAGTATCATCAAGATTGGGTGAAAAAATATTTGCTGCTATTTCGGAAACTCGTATTTTCTTGGAAGCTTGGCAACCCCCATCAATGATAGTGCTCTTCCACAGTCTCTGCTTAGGGCTACTTGAAGCGGAAACAAATCATTGAGACAAAACTGAAAACTCCTTTATTTTGTCAAGTTTCAAAGAGCCACTACAAACCATGTTGGATTTAGAGTTCCAAATTCATCTTTCTATATACGAGAGAACAGAGTGAAACCTAAATATAAAACTTGCTACTGTAGACGAACGCTTCAAAGTAGAAGAACAAAATTTGGTGAGAAAAGTGGGATTGTGTACCGATCATTACGACCATGTATCATCGACATTGGGTGAAAAAATATTTGCTGGTATTTCGGAAACTCGTTATTTCTTAGAAGCTTGGAAACCCCTCTCAATGAAAGTGCTTTTCCACAGTCTGTGCCTAGGGCTACTTGAAGAGGAAACAAAACATAGAGAAAAAACTGAGAACTCCTTTACTTTGTCAAGTTTCAAAGAGCTATTACACACCATGTTGGTTTTAGAGTTCCAAATTCATCTATCTATGTAGGAGAGAACAGAGTGAAACCTAAATATAAAAACTGCTACTGTAGACGAACGCTTCTACCTAGAAGAACGAAATTTGGTGAGCCAAGTGGGATTTGTGTACTTGTCATTACCACCACGTATCATCAACGTTGGGTGAAAAAATATTTGCTGGTATTTCGGAAACTCGTAATTTCTTGGAAGTTGGCAACCCCTTTCAATGAAAGTGCCTTTCCACAGTCTCTGCTTAGGGCTACATGAAGCGGAAAGAAATCATATAGACAAAACTGAAAACTCCTTTATTTTGTCAAGTTTCAAAGAGCTACTACAAACCATGTTGGATTTAGAGTTCCAAATTCATCTATCTATATAGGAGAGAACAGAGTGAAACATAAAAATTAAAACTGCTACTGAAAACGAATGCTTCAACCTAGAAGAACAAAATTTGGTGAGCCAGGTGGGATTTATGGACTTGTTATTACCACCATGTATCATCAAGATTGGGTGAAAAAATATTTGCTGGTATTTCGGAAACTCGTTCTTTCTTAGAAGCTTGGCAACCCCTCTCAATGAAAGTGCTTTTCCACAGTCTGTGCCTAGGGCTACTTTAAGAGGAAACAAACCATAGAGACAAAACTGAGAACTCCTTTATTTTGTCAACTTTCAAAGAGCTACTACAAACCATGGTGGATTTAGAGTTCCAAATTCATCTATTTATATAGGAGACAACAGAGTGAAACCTAAAAATAAAAACTGCTACTGTAAACGAACTCTTCAACCTAGAAGAACAAAATTTGGTGAGCCAAGTGGGATTTGTGTACTGATCATTACCACAACATATCATCAACATTGGGAGAGAAAATATTTGCTGGTATTTCGGAAACTCGTAATTTCTTGGAAGCTTGGCAACCCCTTTCAATGATAGTGCTTCTCCACAGTCTCGGTAGAGGGCTACTTGAAGAGGGAACAAATCATAGAGACAAAAGTGAGAACTCATTTATTTTGTCAAGTTTCAGAGTTACTACAAACCATGTTGGATTTAGAGTTCCAAATTCATCTATCTATATAGGAGAGAACAGAGGGAAATCTAAAAATATAAACTGCTACTGTAAACGAACGCTTCATCATAGATGAACAAAATTTGGTGAGTCAAGTGGGATTTGTGTACCCATCATGACCACCAAGAATCATCAAGATTCGGTGAAAAAATATTTGCTGATATTTTGGAAACTCGTTATTTCTTAGAAGCTTGGCAAACCATCTCGATGAAAGTGCTTTTCCGCAGTCTGTGACTAGGGCTACTTGAAGTGGAAACAAACCATAGAGACAAAACTGAGAACTCCTTTATTTTGTTAAGTTTCAAAGAGCTACTACAAACCATGTTGGATATAGAGATCCAAATTCATCTATCTATATAGGAGAGAACAAAGGGAAAACTAAAAATATAAACTGCTACTGTAAACGAACGCTTCATCCTAGAAGAACAAAATTTGTGAGTCAAGTGGGATTTGTGTACCAATCATGACCACCACGTATCATCAAGATTTGATGAAAAAATATTTGCTGATATTTCGGAAACTCGTTATTTCTTAGAAGCTTTGAAACCCCTCTCAATGAAAGTGCTTTTCCACAGTCTGTGACTAGGGCTATTTGAAGAGGAAACAAACCATAGGAACAAAACTGAGAACTCCTTTATTTTGTCAAGTTTCAAAGAGCTACTACAAACCATGTTGGAATTAGAGTTGAAATTCATCTATCTATATAGGAGAGAACAGAGGGAAAACTAAAAATATAAACTGCTACTGTAAACGAACGCTTCATCCTAGAAGAACAAAATTTGGTGAGTCAAGTGGGATTTGTGTACTGATCAAGACCACCAAGTATCATCAAGATTGGGTGAAAAAATATTTGCTGGTATTTCGGAAACTCCTTATTTCTTAGAAGCGTGTCAACCCCTCTCAATGAAAGTGCTTTTCCACATTCTGTGCCTAGGGCTACTTGAAGCGGAAACAAACCATAGAGACAAAACTGAGAACTCCTTTATTTTATCAAGTTTCAAAGAGCTACTACAAACCATGTTGGATTTAGAGTTCCAAATTCATCTATCTATATAGGAGAGATCAGAGTGAAACCTAAATATAAAACTGCTACTGTAGACGAATGCTTAAACCTAGAAGAACAAAATTTGTTTAGCTAAGTGGGATTTGTGTACTTGTCATTACCACCAAGTATCATCAAGATTGGGTGAAAAAATATTTGCTGCTATTTCGGAAACTCGTATTTTCTTGGAAGCTTGGCAACCCCCATCAATGATAGTGCTCTTCCACAGTCTCTGCTTAGGGCTACTTGAAGCGGAAACAAATCATTGAGACAAAACTGAAAACTCCTTTATTTTGTCAAGTTTCAAAGAGCCACTACAAACCATGTTGGATTTAGAGTTCCAAATTCATCTTTCTATATACGAGAGAACAGAGTGAAACCTAAATATAAAACTTGCTACTGTAGACGAACGCTTCAAAGTAGAAGAACAAAATTTGGTGAGAAAAGTGGGATTTGTGTACCGATCATTACGACCATGTATCATCGACATTGGGTGAAAAAATATTTGCTGGTATTTCGGAAACTCGTTATTTCTTAGAAGCTTGGAAACCCCTCTCAATGAAAGTGCTTTTCCACAGTCTGTGCCTAGGGCTACTTGAAGAGGAAACAAAACATAGAGAAAAAACTGAGAACTCCTTTACTTTGTCAAGTTTCAAAGAGCTATTACACACCATGTTGGTTTTAGAGTTCCAAATTCATCTATCTATGTAGGAGAGAACAGAGTGAAACCTAAATATAAAAACTGCTACTGTAGACGAACGCTTCTACCTAGAAGAACGAAATTTGGTGAGCCAAGTGGGATTTGTGTACTTGTCATTACCACCACGTATCATCAACGTTGGGTGAAAAAATATTTGCTGGTATTTCGGAAACTCGTAATTTCTTGGAAGTTGGCAACCCCTTTCAATGAAAGTGCCTTTCCACAGTCTCTGCTTAGGGCTACATGAAGCGGAAAGAAATCATATAGACAAAACTGAAAACTCCTTTATTTTGTCAAGTTTCAAAGAGCTACTACAAACCATGTTGGATTTAGAGTTCCAAATTCATCTATCTATATAGGAGAGAACAGAGTGAAACATAAAAATTAAAACTGCTACTGAAAACGAATGCTTCAACCTAGAGGAACAAAATTTGGTGAGCCAGGTGGGATTTATGGACTTGTTATTACCACCATGTAATCATCAAGATTGGGGTGAAAAAATATTTGCTGGTATTTCGGAAACTCGTTCTTTCTTAGAAGCTTGGCAACCCCTCTCAATGAAAGTGCTTTTCCACAGTCTGTGCCTAGGGCTACTTTAAGAGGAAACAAACCATAGAGACAAAACTGAGAACTCCTTTATTTTGTCAACTTTCAAAGAGCTACTGCAAACCATGGTGGATTTAGAGTTCCAAATTCATCTATCTATATAGGAGACAACAGAGTGAAACCTAAAAATAAAAACTGCTACTGTAACGAACTCTTCAACCTAGAAGAACAAAATTTGGTGAGCCAAGTGGGATTTGTACTGATCATTACCACAACATATCATCAACATTGGGAGAGAAAATATTTGCTGGTATTTCGGAAACTCGTAATTTCTT
This sequence comes from Callospermophilus lateralis, assembly GCF_048772815.1. Lineage (NCBI taxonomy): Eukaryota > Metazoa > Chordata > Mammalia > Rodentia > Sciuridae > Callospermophilus > Callospermophilus lateralis. The sequence goes on from NW_027512904.1 coordinate 120,502, forward strand.
GGAAGCTTGGCAACCCCTTTCAATGATAGTGCTTTTCCACAGTCTCGGCAGAGGGCTACTTGAAGAGGGAACAAATCATAGAGACAAAAGTGAGAACTCATTTATTTTGTCAAGTTTCAGAGTTACTACAAACCATGTTGGATTTAGAGTTCCAAATTCATCTATCTATATAGGAGAGAGCAGAGGGAAATCTAAAAATATAAACTGCTACTGTAAACGAACGCTTCATCATAGAAGAACAAAATTTGTGAGTCAAGTGGGATTTGTGTACCGATCATGACCACCAAGAATCATCAAGATTCGGTGAAAAAATATTTGCTGATATTTTGGAAACTCGTTATTTCTTAGAAGCTTGGCAAACCATCTCAATGAAAGTGCTTTTCCACAGTCTGTGACTAGGGCTACTTGAAGTGGAAACAAACCATAGAGACAAAACTGAGAACTCCTTTATTTTGTCAAGTTTCAAAGAGCTACTACAAACCATGTTGGATATAGAGATCCAAATTCATCTATCTATATAGGAGAGAACTAAGGGAAAACTAAAAATATAAACTGCTACTGTAAACGAACGCTTCATCCTAGAAGAACAAAATTTGTGAGTCAAGTGGGATTTGTGTACCAATCATGACCACCACGTATCATCAAGATTTGATGAAAAAATATTTGCTGATATTTCGGAAACTCGTTATTTCTTAGAAGCTTTGAAACCCCTCTCAATGAAAGTGCTTTTCCACAGTCTGTGACTAGGTCTATTTGAAGAGGAAACAAACCATAGGAACAAAACTGAGAACTCCTTTATTTTGTCAAGTTTCAAAGAGCTACTACAAACCATGTTGGATTTAGAGTTGAAATTCATCTATCTATATAGGAGAGAACAGAGGGAAAACTAAAAATATAAACTGCTACTGTAAACGAACGCTTCATCCTAGAAGAACAAAATTTGGTGAGTCAAGTGGGATTTGTGTACCGATCAAGACCACCAAGTATCATCAAGATTGGGTGAAAAAATATTTGCTGGTATTTCGGAAACTCCTTATTTCTTAGAAGCGTGTCAACCCCTCTCAATGAAAGTGCTTTTCCACATTCTGTGCCTAGGGCTACTTTAAGCGGAAACAAACCATAGAGACAAAACTGAGAACTCCTTTATTTTGTCAAGTTTCAAAGAGCTACTACAAACCATGTTGGATTTAGAGTTCCAAATTCATCTATCTATATAGGAGAGATCAGAGTGAAACCTAAATATAAAACTGCTACTGTAGACGAATGCTTAAACCTAGAAGAACAAAATTTGTTTAGCTAAGTGGGATTTGTGTACTTGTCATTACCACCAAGTATCATCAAGATTGGGTGAAAAAATATTTGCTGCTATTTCGGAAACTCGTATTTTCTTGGAAGCTTGGCAACCCCCATCAATGATAGTGCTCTTCCACAGTCTCTGCTTAGGGCTACTTGAAGCGGAAACAAATCATTGAGACAAAACTGAAAACTCCTTTATTTTGTCAAGTTTCAAAGAGCCACTACAAACCATGTTGGATTTAGAGTTCCAAATTCATCTTTCTATATACGAGAGAACAGAGTGAAACCTAAATATAAAACTTGCTACTGTAGACGAACGCTTCAAAGTAGAAGAACAAAATTTGGTGAGAAAAGTGGGATTTGTGTACCGATCATTACCACCATATATCATCGACATTGGGTGAAAAAATATTTGCTGGTATTTCGGAAACTCGTTATTTCTTAGAAGCTTGTCAACCCCTCTCAATGAAAGTGCTTTTCCACAGTCTGTGCCTAGGGCTACTTGAAGAGGAAACAAAACATAGAGAAAACTGAGAACTCCGTTATTTTGTCAAGTTTCAAAGAGCTACTACAAACCATGTTGGATTTAGAGTTCCAAATTCATCTATATATATAGGAGAGAACAGAGAGAAACCTAAAAATAAAAACTGCTACTGTAAACAAACGATTCAACATAGAAGAAGAAAATTTGGTGAGCCAAGTGGGATTTGTGTACCGATCATTACCACCAAGTATCATCAAGATTGGGTGAAAAAAATATTTGCTGGTATTTCGGAAACTCGTTATTTCTTAAAAGCTTGGCAACCCGTCTCAATGAAAGTGCTTTTCCACAGTCTGTGCCTAGGGCGACTTGAAGAGGAAACAAACCGTAGAGACAAAACTGAGAACTCCTTTACTTTGTCAAGTTTCAAAGAGCTATTACACACCATGTTGGTTTTAGAGTTCCAAATTCATCTATCTATGTAGGAGAGAACAGAGTGAAACCTAAATATAAAAACTGCTACTGTAGACGAACGCTTCTACCTAGAAGAACGAATTTGGTGAGCCAAGTGGGATTTGTGTACTTGTCATTACCACCACGTATCATCAACGTTGGGTGAAAAAATATTTGCTGGTATTTCGGAAACTCGTAATTTCTTGGAAGTTGGCAACCCCTTTCAATGAAAGTGCCTTTTCACAGTCTCTGCTTAGGGCTACATGAAGCGGAAAGAAATCATATAGACAAAACTGAAAACTCCTTTATTTTGTCAAGTTTCAAAGAGCTACTACAAACCATGTTGGATTTAGAGTTCCAAATTCATCTATCTATATAGGAGAGAACAGAGTGAAACATAAAAATTAAAACTGCTACTGTAAACGAATGCTTCAACCTAGAAGAACAAAATTTGGTGAGCCAGGTGGGATTTATGGACTTGTTTTTACCACCATGTATCATCAAGATTGGGTGAAAAAATATTTGCTGGTATTTCGGAAACTCGTTCTTTCTTAGAAGCTTGGCAACCCCTCTCAATGAAAGTGCTTTTCCACAGTCTGTGCCTAGGGCTACTTTAAGAGGAAACAAACCATAGAGACAAAACTGAGAACTCCTTTATTTTGTCAACTTTCAAAGAGCTACTACAAACCATGGTGGATTTAGAGTTCCAAATTCATCTATCTATATAGGAGACAACAGAGTGAAACCTAAAAATAAAAACTGCTACTGTAAACGAACTCTTCAACCTTGAAGAACAAAATTTGGTGAGCCAAGTGGGATTTGTGTACTGATCATTACCACAACATATCCTCAACATTGGGAGAGAAAATATTTGCTGGTATTTCGGAAACTCGTAATTTCTTGGAAGCTTGGCAACCCCTTTCAATGATAGTGCTTTTCCACAGTCTCGGCAGAGGGCTACTTGAAGAGGGAACAAATCATAGAGACAAAACTGAGAACTCATTTATTTTGTCAAGTTTCAGAGTTACTACAAACCATGTTGGATTTAGAGTTCCAAATTCATCTATCTATATAGGAGAGAACAGAGGGAAATCTAAAAATATAAACTGCTACTGTAAACGAACGCTTCATCATAGATGAACAAAATTTGGTGAGTCAAGTGGGATTTGTGTACCGATCATGACCACCAAGAATCATCAAGATTCGGTGAAAAAATATTTGCTGATATTTTGGAAACTCGTTTTTTCTTAGAAGCTTGGCAACCCATCTCAATGAAAGTGCTTTTCCACAGTCTGTGACTAGGGCTACTTGAAGTGGAAACAAACCATAGAGACAAAACTGAGAACTCCTTTATTTTGTCAAGTTTCAAAGAGCTACTACAAACCATGTTGGATATAGAGATCCAAATTCATCTATCTATATAGGAGAGAACAAAGGGAAAACTAAAAATATAAACTGCTACTGTAAACGAACGCTTCATCCTAGAAGAACAAAATTTGTGAGTCAAGTGGGATTTGTGTACCAATCATGACCACCACGTATCATCAAGATTTGATGAAAAAATATTTGCTGATATTTCGGAAACTCGTTATTTCTTAGAAGCTTTGAAACCCCTCTCAATGAAAGTGCTTTTCCACAGTTTGTGACTAGGGCTATTTGAAGAGGAAACAAACCATAGGAACAAAACTGAGAACTCCTTTATTTTGTCAAGTTTCAAAGAGCTACTACAAACCATGTTGGATTTAGAGTTGAAATTCATCTATCTATATAGGAGAGAACAGAGGGAAAACTAAAATTATAAACTGCTACTGTAAATGAACGCTTCATCCTAGAAGAACAAAATTTGGTGTGTCAAGTGGGATTTGTGTACCGATCAAGACCACCAAGTATCATCAAGATTGGGTGAAAAAATATTTGCTGGTATTTCGGAAACTCCTTATTTTTTAGAAGCGTGTCAACCCCTCTCAATGAAAGTGCTTTTCCACATTCTGTGCCTAGGGCTACTTGAAGCGGAAACAAACCATAGAGACAAAAGTGAGAACTCCTTTATTTTGTCAAGTTTCAAAGAGCTACTACAAACCATGTTGGATTTAGAGTTCCAAATTCATCTATCTATATTGGAGAGATCAGAGTGAAACCTAACTAGAAGAACAAAATTTGTTTAGCTAAGTGGGATTTGTGTACTTGTCATTACCACCAAGTATCATCAAGATTGGGTGAAAAAATATTTGCTGCTATTTCGGAAACTCGTATTTTCTTGGAAGCTTGGCAACCCCCATCAATGATAGTGCTCTTCCACAGTCTCTGCTTAGGGCTACTTGAAGCGGAAACAAATCATTGAGACAAAACTGAAAACTCCTTTATTTTGTCAAGTTTCAAAGAGCCACTACAAACCATGTTGGATTTAGAGTTCCAAATTCATCTTTCTATATACGAGAGAACAGAGTGAAACCTAAATATAAAACTTGCTACTGTAGACGAACGCTTCAAAGTAGAAGAACAAAATTTGGTGAGAAAAGTGGGATTTGTGTACCGATCATTACCACCATGTATCATCGACAATGGGTGAAAAAATATTTGCTGGTATTTCGGAAACTCGTTATTTCTTAGAAGCTTGGCAACCCCTCTCAATGAAAGTGCTTTTCCACAGTCTGTGCCTAGGGCTACTTGAAGAGGAAACAAAACATAGAGAAAAAACTGAGAACTCCTTTATTTTGTCAAGTTTCAAAGAGCTACTACAAACCATGTTGGATTTAGAGTTCCAAATTCATCTATATATATAGGAGAGAACAGAGAGAAACCTAAAAATAAAAACTGCTACTGTAAACAAACGATTCAACATAGAAGAAGAAAATTTGGTGAGCCAAGTGGGATTTGTGTACCGATCATTACCACCAAGTATCATCAAGATTGGGTGAAAAAATATTTGCTGGTATTTCGGAAACTCGTTATTTCTTAAAAGCTTGGCAACCAGTCTCAATGAAAGTGCTTTTCCACAGTCTGTGCCTAGGGCGACTTGAAGAGGAAACAAACCGTAGAGACAAAACTGAGAACTCCTTTACTTTGTCAAGTTTCAAAGAGCTATTACACACCATGTTGGTTTTAGAGTTCCAAATTCATCTATCTATGTAGGAGAGAACAGAGTGAAACCTAAATATAAAACTGCTACTGTAGACGAACGCTTCTACCTAGAAGAACCAAATTTGGTGAGCCAAGTGGGATTTGTGTACTTGTCATTACCACCACGTATCATCAACATTGGGTGAAAAAATATTTGCTGGTATTTCGGAAACTCGTAATTTCTTGGAAGTTGGCAACCCCTTTTAATGAAAGTGCTTTTCCACAGTCTCTGCTTAGGTCTACATGAAGCGGAAAGAAATCATATAGACAAAACTGAAAACTCCTTTATTTTGTCAAGTTTCAAAGAGCTACTACAAACCATGTTGGATTTAGAGTTCCAAATTCATCTATCTATATAGGAGAGAACAGAGTGTAACCTAAAAATAAAAACTGCTACTGTAAACAAACGCTTCAACCTAGAAGAAGAAAATTTGGTGAGCCAAGTGGGATTTGTGTACTTGTCATTACCACAACGTATGATCAACATTGGGTGAAAAAATATTTGCTGGTATTTCGGAAACTCGTAATTTCTTGGAAGATTGGCAACCCCTTTCAATGAAAGTGCTTTTCCACAGTCTGTGCGTAGGGCTACTTTAAGAGGAAACAAAACATAGAGAAAAAACTGAGAACTCTTTATTTTGTCAAGTTTCAAAGAGCTACTACAAACCATGGTGGATTTAGAGTTCCAAATTCATCTATCTATATAGGAGACAACAGAGTGAAACCTAAAAATAAAAACTGCTTCAGTAGACGAACGCTTCAACCTAGAATAACAAAATTTGGTGAGCCAAGTGGGATTTGTGTACTTATCATTACCACCAAGTATTATCAACATTGGGTGAAAAAACATTTGCTGGTATTTCGGAAACTCGTTATTTCTTAGAAGCTTGGCAAATCCTCTCAATGAAAGTGCTTTTCCACCGTCTGTGCCTAGGGCTACTTGAAGAGGAAACAAACCATAGAGACAAACCTGAGAACTCCTTTATTTTGTCAAGTTTCAAAGAGCTACTGCAAACCATGTTGGATTTAGAGTTCCAAATTCATCTATCTATATAGGAGAGAACAGAGTGAAACCTAAAAATGAAAACTGATACTGTAAACGAACGCTCAACCAAGAAGAACGAAATTCGGTGAGTCAAGTGGGATTTGTGTACCGATCGAAAACACCAAGTATCATCAAGATTAGGTGAAAAAATATTTGCTGGTATTTCAGAAACTCGTAATTTCTTGGAAGCTTGGCAACCCCTCTCAATGAAAGTGCTTTTCCACCCTCTGCGCCTAGGGCTACTTGAAGAGGAAACAAACCATAGAGACAAAACAGAGAACTCCTTTATTTTGTCAAGTTTCAAAGAGCCACTAAAAACCATGTTGGATTTAGAGTTCCAAATTCATCTATCTATATAGGAGAGAACAGAGTGAAACCTAAATATAAAAACTGCTACTGTAGACGAACGCTTCAACCAAGAAGAACAAAATTCGGTGAGTCAAGTGGGATTTGTGTACCGATCGTAAACACCAAGTATCATCACGTTTGGGTGAAAAAATATTTGCTGGTATTTCGGAAACTCGTAATTTGTTGGAACCTTGGCAACCCCTCTCAAGGAAAGTGCTTTTCCACAGTCACTGCTTAAGGCTACTTGAAGCGAAACAAATCATAGAGACAAAACTGAGAACTCCTTGATTTTGTCAAGTTTCAAAGAGCTACTACAAACCATGTTGGATTTAGAGTTCCAAATTCATCTATCTATATAGGAAAGAACAAGTGAAACCTAAATATAAAAAATGCTAATGTAGACGAACGCTTCAAACCTAGAAGAACAAAATTTGGTGAGCCAAATGGATTTGTGTACCGATCATCACCACCAAGTATCATCAGGATTGGGTGAAAAAATATTTGTTGGTATTTCGGAAACTCGTTATTTCTTAGATGCTTGGCAACCCCTCTCAATGAAAGTGCTTTTCCACTGTCTGTGCCTAGAGCTACTTTAAGAGGAAACAAACCATGGAGACAAAACTGAGATCTACTTTATTTTGTTTAGTTTCAAAGAGCTACTACAAACCATGTTGGATTTAGAGTTCCAAATTTATCTATCTATATAGGAGAGAACAGAGTGAAACCTAAAAATAAAAACTGCTACTGTAGACGAATGCTTCAACCTAGAAGATCAAAATTGGTGAGCCAAGTGGGATTTGGGTACTTGTCCTTACCACTTAGTATCATCAAGATTGGGTGAAAAAATATTTGCTGGTATTTCGGAAACTCGTTATTTCTTGAAGCTTGGCAACCCCTCTCAATGAAAGTCCTTTTCGACAGTCTATGCCAGGGCTACTAGAAGAGGAAACAAAACATAGAGACAAAACTGGAAACTACTTTATTTTGTCAAGTTTCAAAGAGCTACTACAAACCATGTTGGATTTAGAGTTTAAAATTCATCTATCTATATAGGAGCGAACAGAGTGAAACCTAAAAATAAAAACTTCTACTGAAAACAAACGCTTCAACATAGAAGAAGAAAATTTGGTGAGTCAAGTGGGATTTGTGTACCGATCGTAAACACAAGTATCATCAAGATTGGTGAAAAAATATTTGCTGGTATTTCGGAAACTCGTAATTTGTTGGAATCTTGGCAGCCCCTCTCAAGGAAACTGCTTTTCCACAGTCACTGCTTAGGGTTACTTGACGCGGAAACAATCATAGAGACAAAACTGAGAACTCCTTTATTTTGTCAAGTATCAAAGAGCTACTACAAACCATGTTGGATTTAGAGTTCCAAATTCATCTATCTCTATAGCAGAGAACAGAATGAAACCAAATATTGAAAATTGCTCCTGTAGAAGAACGCTTAACCTAGAAGTACAAAATTTGGTGAGCCAAGTTGGATTTGTGTACTGATAATCACCAACAAGTATCATCAACATTGGATGACAAAATATTTGCTGGTATTTCGGAATCTCATAATTTCTTGGAAGCTTGGCAACCCCTTTCAATGAAAGGGCTTTCCCACAGTCTCTGCTTAGGGCTACATGAAGCGGAAACAAATCATAGAGAAAAAACAGAGAACTCCTTTAATATGTCAAGTTTCAAACAGCTACTACAAACCATATTGGATTTAGAGTTCCAAATTCATCTATCTATATGGGAGAGACCAGAGTGAATCCTAAATATAAAAACTGCTACTGTAGACGAACGCTTCAACCTAGAAAAGCAAAATTTTGGTGAGCCAAGTGGGATTTGTGTACTGATCATTACCACCAAGTTTCATCAAGATACGGTGAAAAAATATTTGCTTGTATTTCAGAAACTCGTTATTTCTTAGAAGCTTGGCAACCCCTCTCAATGAAAGCGCTTTTCCACAGTCTGTGCCTAGGTCTACTTGAAGAGGAAACAAAACATAGAGACAAAACTGAGAACTACTTTATTTTGTCACGTTTCAAAAAGCTACTGCAAACCATGTTGGATTTAGAGTTCCAAATTCATCTATCTATATAGGAGAGAACAGAGGGAACCTAACAATAAAAACTGCTTCAGTAGATGAACGCTTCAACCTAGAATAACAAAATTTTGTGAGCCAAGTGGGATTTGTGTACTGATCATTACCACCAAGTATCATCAAGATTGGGTGAAAAGAAATTTGCTGGTATTTCGGAAACTCGTTATTTCTTAGAATCTTGGCAACCCCTCTCAATGAAAGTGCTTTTCCACAGTCTGTGCCTAGGGATACTTGAAGAGGAAACAAACCATAGAGACAAAACTGAGAACTCCTTTATTTTGTCAAGTTTCAAAGAGCTACTACAAACCATGTGGATTTAGAGTTCCAAATTCATCTATCTATATAGCAGAGAACAGAGTGAAATCTAACAATAAAAACGGTTACTGAATACGAACGCTTTTACCTAGAAGATCAAAATTTGGTGAGTCCAAGTGGGATTTATGTACCGATCGAAAACACCAAGTATCATCAAGATTAGGTGAAAAAATATTTGCTGGTATTTCAGAGACTCGTAATTTCTTGGAAGCTTGGCAACCCCTCTCAATGAAAGTGCATTTCCACCCTCTGCGCCTAGGGCTACTTGAAGAGGAAACAAACCATAGAGACAAAACAGAGAACTCCTTTATTTTGTCAAGTTTCAAAGAGCCACTACAAACCATGTTGGATTTAGAGTTCCAAATTCATCTATCTATATAGGAGAGAACAGAGTGAAACCTAAAAATAAAAACTGCTACTGTAGACGAACGCTTCAACAAAGACGAACGTTTCAACCTAGAAGAACAAAATTTGGTGAGCCAAGTGGGATTTGTGTACTGATCATTACCACCAAGTTTCATCAAGATACGGTGAAAAAATATTTGCTGGTATTTCGTAAACTCGTAATTTCTTGGAAGCTTGGCAACCCCTTTCAATGAAAGTGCTTTTCCACAGTCTGTGCTTTGGGCTACAGGAAGCGGAAACAAATCATAGAGACAAAACTGTGAACTCCTTTACTTTGTCAAGTTTCAAAGAGCTACTACAAACCATGTTGGATTTAGAGTTCCAAATTCATCTATCTATGTAGGAGAGAATATAGTGACACCTAAATATAAAAACTGCTACTGTAGACGAACGTTTCAACCTAGAAGAACAAAATTTTTTGAGCCAAGAGGGATTTGTGGATTTGTCATTACCACCATGTATCATCAAGATTGGGTGAAAAGATATTTGCTGGTATTTCGGAAACTCATAATTTCTTGGAGGCTTGGCAACCCCTCTCAATTAAAGTGCTTTTCCACAGTCTCTGCTTAGGGCTACTTGAAGCGGAAACAAATCATACAGACAAAACTGAGAACTCCTTTATTTTGTCAAGATTCAAAGAGCTACTACAAACCATGTTGGATTTAGAGTTCCAAATTCATCTATCTATATAGGAGAGAACAGAGTGAAACCTAAATATAAAAAGTGCTATTGTAGACGAACGCTTCAACCTAGAAGAACAAAATTTGGTGAGCCAAGTGGGATTTGGATACCGATCATTACCACCACGTATCATCAACATTGGGTGACCAATATTTGATGGTATTTCAGAAAATCGTAATTTCTTGGAAGTTTGGCATCCCCTTTCAATGAAAGTGCTTTTCCACAGTCTCTGCTTAGGGCTACATGAAGTGGAAACAAATCATAGAGACAAAACTGAGAACTCCTTTACTTTGTCAAGTTTCAAAGAGCTACTACAAACTATATTGGATTTAGAGTTCCAAATTCATCTATCTATATAGGAGAGAACAGAGTGAAACCTAAATATAAATACTGCTACTGTAGACGAACGCTTCAACCTAGAAGAACAAAATTTGGTGAGCCAAGTGGGAATTGTGTACCGATCTTCACCACCAAGTATCATCAAGATTGGGTGAAAAAATATTCGCTGGTAATTCGTAAACTCGTTATTTCTTGGAACCTTGGCAACCCCTCTCAAGGAAAGTGCTTTTCCACAGTCACTGCTTAGGGCTACTTGAAGCGGAAAGAAATCATAGAGACAAAAGTGAGAACTCCTTTACTTTGTCAAGTTTCAAAGAGCTACTACAAACCATATTGGATTTAGAGTTCCAAATTCATCTATCTATATAAGAGAGAACAGAGTGAAACCTAAATATAAAAACTGCTACTGTAGAAGAAAGCTTCAACCTAGAAGAACAAAATTTGGTGAGCCATGTGGGATTTGTGTACTAATCATCACCACCAAGTATCATCAAGATTGGGTGAAAAAATATTTGCTGGTATTTCGGAAACTCATAATTTCTTGGAAGCTTGGCAACCCCTCTCAATGAAAGTGCTTTTCCACAGTCTGTGCCTAGGACTACTTGATGAGGAAACAAACCATAGAGACAAAACTGAGAACTCCTTTATTTTGTCAAGTTTCAAAAAGCTACTACAAACCATGTTGGATTTAGAGTTCCATATTCATCTATCTATATAGGAGAGAACAGAGTGAAACCTAAACATATAACTGCTACTGTAAACGAACGCTTCAACCTAGAAGAACAAAATTTGGTGAGCCGAGTGGGATTTGTGGACTTGTCAATACAACCACGTATCATCAAGATTGGGTAAAAAAATATTTGCTGGTATTTCGGAAACTCGTAATTTCTTGGAAGCTTGGCAAGCCCTCTCAATGAAAGTGCGTATCCACCGTCTGTGCCTAGGGCTACTTGAAGAGGAAACAAACCATAGAGACAAAAGAGAACTCCTTAATTTTGTCAAGTTTCAAAGAGCCACTACAAACCATGTTGGATTTAGAGTTCCAAATTCATCTATCTATATAGCAGAGAACAGTGAAACCTAAACATAAAAACTGCTACTGTAGACGAACGCTTCAACCAAGAAGAACAAAATTTGGTGATTCAAGTGGGATTTGTGAACTGATCATTACCACCAAGTATCATCACGATTGGGTGAAAAATATTTGCTGGGATTTCGGAAAATCGTAATATGTTGGAACCTTTGCAACCCCTCTCAAGGAAAGTGCTTTTCCACAGTCACTGCTTAGGGCTACTTGAAGCGGAAACAAATCATAGAGACAAAAGTGAGAATTCCTTTACTTTGTCAAGTTTCAAAGAGCTACTACAAACCATGTTGGATTTAGAGTTCCAAATTCATCTATCTATATAGGAGAGAACAGAGTGAAACCTAAATATAAAAACTGCTACTGTAGACGAATGCTTCAACCTAGAAGAACAAAATTTCTTGAGCCAAGTGGGATTTGTGTACTGATCTCTAACACCAAGTGTCATCAAGTTTGCGTGAAAAAGTATTTGCTGGTTTTTCGGAAACTCCTTATTTCTTAGAAGCTTGGCATCCCCACTCAATGAGTGCTTTTCCACAGTCTGTTCCTAGGGGTACTTGAAGAATAAACAAACCATAGAGACAAAACTGAGAACTCCTTTATTTTGTCAAGTTTCAAAGAGCTTCTACAAACCATATTGGATTTAGAGTTCCAAATTCATCTATCTATATAGGAGAGAACAGAGTGAAACCTAAATATAAACACTGCTACTGTAGATGAAGGCTTCAACCTAGAAGAACAAATTTGGTGAGCCAAGTGGAATTTGTGTACCAACCTTCACCACCAAGTATCATCAAGATTGGTTTTATAAATATTTGCTGGTAATTCGGAAACTCGTTATTTCTTAGCTTGGCAACCCCTCTCAATGAAAGTGCTTTTCCACATTCTCTGCTTAGGGCTACTTGAAGCGGAAACAAATCATAGAGACAAAACTGAGAACTCCTTTATTTTGTCAAGGTTCAAAGAGCTACTACAAACCATGTTGGATTTAGAGTTCCAAATTCATCTATCTATATAGGAGAGAACAGAGTGAAACCTAAAAATATAAACTGCTACTGAAAACGTAGGCTTCATCATAGAAGAACAAAATTTGGTGAGTCAAGTGGGATTTGTGTATCGATCGTAAACACTAAGTATCATCAAGATTGGGTGAAAAAATATTTGCTGGTATTTCGGAAACTCGTAATTTCTTGGAAGCTTGGCAACCTCTCTCAATAAAAGTGCTTTTCCACAGTCTCTGTTTAGGGCTACTTGAAGCGGAAACAAATCATAGAGACAAAACTGAGAACTCCTTTATTTTGTGAAGTTTCAAATAGCTACTACAAACCATATTGGATTTAGAGTTCCAAATTCATCTATCTATTTAGCAGAGAACAGAGTAAAACCTAAATATAAAAAGTGCTATTGTAGAGGATCGCTTCAACCTAGAAGAACAAAATTTGGTGAGCCAAGTGGGATTTGTGTACCGATCTTCACCAGCCTGTATCATCAAGATTGGGTGAAAAAATATTTGCTGTTAATTCGGAAACTCGTTATTTCTGAAAAGCTTGGCAACCCCTCTCAATGAAAGTGCTTTTCAACATTCTCTGCTTACGGCTACTTAAAGCGGAAACAAATCATAGAGACAAAACTGTGAACTTCTTTATTTTTTCAAGTTAGAAAGAGCTACTACAAACCATGTTGGATTTAGAGTTCCAAATTCATCTATCTGTATAGGAGAGAACAGAGTGAAACCTAAAAATAAAAACTGCTAGTGAAAACGAACATTCAACATAGAAGAGCAAAATTTGGTGAGTCAAGTGGGATTTGTGTACCGATCGTAAACACCATGTTTCATCAAGATTGGGTTAAAAAATATTTGCTGGTATTTCGGAAACCCGTTATTTCTTGGAAGCTTTTCAAACCCACTCAATGAAAGTGCTTCTCCACAGTGTGTTCCTAGGGGTACTTGAAGAGGAAACAAACCACAGAGACAAAACTGAGAACTCCTTTATTTTGTCAAGTTTCAAAGAGCTACTACAAACCATGTTGGATTTAGAGTTCCAAATTCACCTATCTATATAGGAGAGAACAGAGTGAAACCTAAACATAAAAACTGCTACTGTAAACGAACGCTTCAACCTAGAAGAACAAAATTTGGTGATCCAAGTGGGATTTGTGAACTGATCATTACCACCAAATATCATCAAGATTGGGTGAAAAAATATTTGCTGGTATTTCGGAAACTCGTAATTTCTTGGAACCTTGGCAACCCCTCTCAAGGAAAGTGCTTTTCCACAGTCACTGCTTAGGGCTACTTGAAGTGGAAACAAATCATAGAGACAAAAGTGAGAACTCCTTTACTTTGTCAAGTTTCAAAGAGCTACTACAAACCATGTTGGATTTAGAGTTCCAAATTCATCTATCCATATAGGAGAGAACAGAGTGAAACCTAAATATAAAAATTGCTACTGTAGACGAAAGCTTCAACCTAGAAGAACAAAATTTGGTGAGCCAAGTGGGATTTGTGTACTAATCATCACCACCACGTATCATCAAGATTGGGTAAAAAAATATTTGCTGGTATTTCGGAAACTCGTAATTTCTTGGAAGCTTGGCAACCCCTCTCAATGAAAGTGCGTATCCACCGTCTGTGCCTATTGCTACTTGAAGAGGAAACAAACCATAGAGACAAAACAGAGAACTACTTTTTTTTGTCAAGTTTCAAAGAGCCACTACAAACCACGTTGAATTTAGAGTTCCAAATTCATCTATCTATATAGCAGAGAACAGTGAAACCTAAACATAAAAACTGCTACTGTAGACGAACGCTTCAACCAAGAAGAACAAAATTTGGTGATCCAAGTGGGATTTGTGAACTGATCATTACTACCTAGTATCATCAAGATTGGGTGAAAAAATATTTGCTGGTATTTCGGAAAATCGATATTTCTTGGAAGCTTGGCAACCCCTCTCAATGAAAGTGCATATCCACCGTCTGTGCCTAGGGCTACTTGAAGAGGAAACAAACCATAGAGACAAAATATAGAATTCCTTTATTTTGTCAAGTTTCAAAGAGCCACTACAAACCATGTTGGATTTAGAGTTCCAAATTCATCTATCTTTATAGCAGAGAACAGTGAAACCTAAATATAAAAACTGCTACTGTAGACGAACGCTTCAAACAAGAAGAACAAAATTTGGTGATCCAATTGGGATTTGTGAACTGATCATTACCACCAAGTATCATCAAGATTGGGTGAAAAAATATTTGCTGGTATTTCGGAAACTCGTAATTTGTTGGAACCTTGGCAACCCCTCTCAAGGAAAATGCTTTTCCACAGTCACTGCTTAGGGCTACTTGAAGCGGAAACAAATCATAGAGACAAAATGAGAACTCCTTTATTTTGTCAAGGTTCAAAGAGCTACTACAAACCATGTTGGATTTAGAGTTCCAAATTCATCTGTCTATATAGGAGAGAACAGAGTCAAGCCTAAAAATAAAAACTGCTACTGAAAACGAACGCTTCAACATAGAAGAACAAAATTTGGTGAGTCAAGTGGGATTTGTGAACCGATCGTAAACACCAAGTATCATCAAGATTGGGTGAAAAAATATTTGCTGGTATTTCGGAAACTCGTAATTTGTTGGAACCTTGGCAACAACTCTCAAGGAAAGTGCTTTTCCACAGTCACTGCTTAGGGCTACTTGAAGAGGAAACAAATCATAGAGAAAAAACTGAGAACTCCTTTATTTTGTCAAGTTTCAAAGAGCTACTACAAACCATGTTGTATTTAGAGTTCCAAATTCATCTATCTATATAGGAGAGAACAGAGTGAAACCTAAATATAAAAATTGCTACTGTAGACGAATGCTTCAACCTAGAAGAACAAAATTTGGTGAGCCAAGTGGGATTTGGATACCGATCATTACCACCACGTATCAACAACATTGGGTGACAAAATATTTGCTGGTATTTCGGAAACTCGTAATTTCTTGGAAGCTTGGCAACCCATTTCAATGAAAGTGCTTTTCCACAGTCTCTGCTTAGGGCTACATGAAGCGGAAACAAATCATAGAGACAAAACTGAGGACTCTTTTACTTTGTCTAGTTTCAAAGAGCTACTACAAACCATGTTGGATTTAGATTTCCAAATTCATCTATCTATATAGGAGAGAACAGAGTGAAACCTAAACATAAAAACAGCTACTGTAAACGAACGCTTCAACCTAGAAGAACAAAATTTGGTGAGCCAAGTGGGATTTGTGGACTTGTCATTACCACCACGTATCATCAAGATTGGGTGAAAAAATATTTGCTGGTATTTCGGAAACTCGTAATTTGTTGGAACCTTGGCAACCCCTCTCAAGGAATGTGCTTTTCCACAGTCACTGCTAAGGACTACTTGAAGCGGAAACAAATCATAGAGACAAAACTGAGAACTCCTTTATTTTGTCAAGTTTCAGAGAGCTACTACAAACCATGTTGGATTTAGAGTTCCAAATTCATCTATCCATATAGGAGAGAACAGAGTGAAACCTAAATATAAAAATTGCTACTGTAGACGAATGCTTCAACCTAGAAGAACAAAATTTGGTGAGCCAAGTGGGATTTGTGTCCTAATCATCACCACCAAGTATCATCAAGATTGGGTGAAAAAATATTTGCTGGTATTTCGGAAACTCGTTATTTCTTGGAAGCTTGGCAACCCATCTCAATGAAAGTGCGTATCCACCGTCTGTGCCTAGGGCTACTTGAAGAGGAAACAAACCATAGAGACAAAACAGAGAACTCCTTTATTTTGTCAAGTTTCAAAGAGCCACTACAAACCATGTTGTATTTAGAGTTCCAAATTCATCTATCTATATAGCAGAGAACAGAGTGAAACCTAAACATAAAAACTGCTAAGGTAGACGAACGCTTCAACCAAGAAGAACAAAATTTGGTGATCCAAGTGGGATTTGTGAACTGATCATTACCACCAACTTTCATCAAGATTGCGTGAAAAAATATTTGCTGGTATTTCGGAAACTCGTAATTTGCTGGAAGCTTGGCAACCCCTCTCAATGAAAGTGCTTTTCCAAAGACTCTGCTTAGGGCTACTTGAGGCGGAAACAAATCATAGAGACAAAACTGAGATTTCTTTTATATTATCAAGTTTCAAAGAGCTACTACAAACCATATTGGATTTAGAGTTCCAAATTCATCTATCTATATAGGAGAGAACAGAGTGAAACCTAAATATAAAATTGCTACTGTAGACGAAAGCTTCAACCTAGAAGAACAAAATTTGGTGAGCCAAGTGGGATTTGTGTACCGATCTTCACCACCAAGTATCATCAAGATTGGGTGAATAAATATTTGCTGGTAATTCGGAAACTCGTTATTTCTTAGAAGCTTGGCAACCCCTCTCAATGAAAGTGCTTTTCCACAGTCTCTGCTTAGGGCTACTTGAAGCGGAAACAAATCATAGAGACAAAATGAGAACACCTTTATTTTGTCAAGGTTCAAAGAGCTACTACAAACCATGTTGGATTTAGAGTTCCAAATCCATCTATGTATATAGGAGAGAACAGAGTGAAACCTAAAAATAAAAACTGCTACTGAAAACGAACGTTTCAACAAAGAAGAACAAAATTTGGTGAGCCAAGTGGGATTGGTGGACTTGTCATTACCACCACGTATCATCAAGATTGGGTGAATAAATATTTGCTGGTATTTCGGAAACTCGTAATATCTTGGAAGCTTGGCAACCCCTCTCAATGAAAGTGCTTTTTCACAGTCTCTGCTTAGAACTTGAAGCGGAAACAAATCATAGAGACAAAATGAGAACTCCTTTATTTTGTCAAAGTTCAAAAAGCTACTACAAACCATGTTGGATTTAGAGTTCCAAATTCATCTTTCTATATAGGAGACATTACAGTGAAACCTAAAAATAAAAACTGCACTGAAAACGAACGTTTCAACATAGACGAACAAAATTTGGTGAGTCAAGTGGTATTTGTGTACCGATCGTAAACACCATGTAACATCAAGAATGGGTGAAAAAATATTTGCTGGTATTTCGGAAACTCGTAATTTCTTGGAAGCTTGGCAACCCCTCTCAATGAAAGTGCGTATCCACCGTCTGTGCCTAGGGCTTCTTGAAGAGGAAACAAACCATAGAGACAAAACAGGGAACTCCTTTATTTTGTCAAGTTTCAAAGAGCCACTACAAACCATGTTGGATTTAGAGTTCCAAACTCATCTATCTATATAGCAGAGAACAGAATGAAACCTAAACATAAAAACTGCTACTGTAGAGGAACGCTTCAACCAAGAAGAACACAATTTGGTGAGCCATGTGGGATTTGCGTAGTGATCATTACCACCAAGTATCATCAAGATTGGGTGAAAAAATATTTGCTGGTATTTTGGAAACTCGTTATTTCTTAGAAGCTTGGCAACCCCTCTCATTGAAAATGCTTTTCCACACTCTGTACCTAGGGCTACTTGAAGAGGAAACAAACCATAGAGACAAAACTGAGACCTCCATTATTTTGTCAAGTTTCAAAGAGCTACTACAAACCATGTTGGATTTAGAGTTCCAAATTCATCTATCTATATAGGAGAGAACAGAGGGAAACCTAAATATAAAAAC
Organism: Callospermophilus lateralis; assembly: GCF_048772815.1. Taxonomy (NCBI): domain Eukaryota; kingdom Metazoa; phylum Chordata; class Mammalia; order Rodentia; family Sciuridae; genus Callospermophilus; species Callospermophilus lateralis. Next base: position 138,788 of record NW_027512904.1, read on the forward strand.
TGCTAAAGTAAACGAACGCTTCAAACAGGAAGAACAAAATTTTTTGAGTCAAGTGGGATTTGTGTACCGATCGGAAACACCATGTATCATCAAGTTTGGGTGAAAAAATATTTGCTGGTATTTCGGAAACTCGTAATTTGTTGGAAGTTTGGTAACCCCTCTCAATGAAAGTGCGTATCCACCGTCTGTGCCTAGGGCTACCTGAAGAGGAAACAAACCATAGAGACAAAACAGAGAACTCCTTTATTTTGTCAAGTTTCAAAGAACGACTACAAACCATGTTGGATTTAGAGTTCCAAATTCATCTATCTATATAGGAGAGAACAGAGTGAAACCTAAACATAAAAACTGCTACTGTAAACGAACGCTTCAACCAAGAAGAACAAAATTTGGTGAGCCAAGTGGGATTTGTGGACTTGTCAATACCACCACGTATCATCAAGATTGGGTGAAAAAATATTTGCTGGTATTTCGGAAACTCGTAATTTGTTGGAAGCTTGGCAAACCCTCTCAATGAAAGTGCTTTTCCACAGTCTCTGCTTAGGGCTACTTGACGCGGAAACAATCTTAGAGACAAAATGAGAACTCCTTTATTTTGTCAAGGTTCAAAGAGCTACTACAAACCATGTTGGATTTAGTTTTCCAAATTCATCTATCTATATATGAGAGAACAGAGTGAAGCCTAATAATTAAAACTACTACTGAAAACGAACGCTTCAACATAGAAGAACAAAATTTGGTGAGTTAAGTGGGATTTGTGAACCTATCGTAAACACCACGTATCATCAAGATTGGGTGAAAAAATATTTGCTGGTATTTCGGAAACTCGAAATTTGTTGGAACCTTGGCAACAACTCTCAAGGAAAGTGCTTTTCCACAATCACTGCTTAGGGCTACTTGAAGCGGAAACAAATCATAGAGAAAAACTGAGAACTCCTTTATTTTGTCAAGTTTCCAAGAGCTACTACAAACCATGTTGGATTTAGAGTTCCAAATTCATCTATCTATATAGGAGAGAACAGAGTGAAACCTATATATAAAAATTGCTACCGTAGACGAATGCTTCAACCTAGAAGAACAAAATTTGGTGAGCCAAGTGGGATTTGGATACCGATTATTACCACCACGTATCATCAACATTGGGTGACAAAATATTTGCTGGTATTTCGGAAACTCGTTATTTCTTGGAAGCTTGGCAACCCCTTTCAATGAAAGTGATTTTCCACAGTCTCTGCTTAGTGCTACATGAAGCGGAAACAAATCATAGAGACAAAACTGAGAACTCCTTTACTTTGTCTAGTTTCAAAGAGCTACTACAAACCATATTGGATTTAGAGTTCCAAATTCATCTATCCATATATGAGAGAACATAGTGAAACCTAAATATAAAAACTGCTAGTGTAGACGAACGCTTCAACCTAGAAGAACAAAATTTGGTGAGCCAAGAGGGATTTGTGGACTGATCATTACCACCAAGTGTCATCAAGATTGCTTGAAAAAATATTTGCTGGTATTTCGGAAACTCGTGATTTCTTAGAAGCTTGGCAACCCCTCTCAAGGAAAGTGCTTTTCCACAGTCAATGCTAAGGACTACTTGAAGCGGAAACAAATCATAGAGACAAAACCGAGAACTCCTTTATTTTGTCAAGTTTCAAAGAGCTACTACAAACCATGTTGGATTTAGAGTTCCAAATTCATCTATCCATATAGGAGAGAACAGAGTGAAACCTAAATATAAAAATTGCTACTGTAGACGAACGCTTCAACCTAGAAGAACAAAATTTGGTAAGCCAAGTGGGATTTGTGTACTAATCATCACCACCAAGTATCATCAAGATTGGGTGAAAAAATATTTGCTGGTATTTCGGAAACTCGTTATTTCTTGGAAGCTTGGCAACCCATCTCAATGAAAGTGCGTATCCATCGTCTGTGCCTAGGGCTACTTGAAGAGGAAAGAAACCATAGAGACAAAACAGAGAACTCCTTTATTTTGTCAAGTTTCAAAGAGCCACTACAAACCATGTTGGATTTAGAGTTCCAAATTCATTTATCTATATAGCAGAGAACGGAGTGAAACCTAAACATAAAAACAGCTACTGTAGATGAACGCTTCAACCAAGAAGAACAAAATTAGGTGATCCAAGTGGGATTTGTGAACTGATCATTACCACCAAGTGTCATGAAGATTGCGTGAAAAAATATTTGCTGGTATTTCAGAAACTCGTTATTTCTTAGAAGCTTGGCTACCCCACTCAATGACAGTGCTTTTCCACAGTCTGTTCCTATTGGTACTTGAAGAGGAAACAAACCATAGAGACAAAACTGAGAACTACTTTATTTTGTCAAGTTTCAAAGAGCTACTACAAACCATGTTGGATTTAGAGTTCCAAATTCATCTATCTATATAGGAGAGAACAGAGTGAAACCTAAACATAAAAACTGCTACTGTAAACGAACGCTTCAACCTAGAAGAACAAAACTTGGTGAGCCAAGTTGGATTTGTTTACTTGTCAATACCACCACGTATCATCAAGATTGGGTGAAAAAATATTTGCTGGTATTTCGGAAACTCGTAATTTGTTGGAAGCTTGGCAAACCCTCTCAATGAAAGTGCTTTTCCACAGTCTCTGCTTCGGGCAACTTGACGCGGAAACAAATCATAGAGACAAAATGAGAACTCCTTTATTTTGTCAAGGTTCAAAGAGCTACTACAAACCATGTTGGATTTAGAGTTCCAAATTCATCTATCTATATAGGAGAGAACAGAGTGAAGCCTAAAAATAAAAACTGCTACTGAGAACGAACGCTTCAACCTAGAAGAACAAAATTTGTTGAGCCAAGTTGGACTTGTGTACTAATCATCACCACCAATTATCATCAATATTGGGTGAAAATATATGCTGGTATTTCGGAAATTCTTTATTTCCTAAAGGCTTGGCAACTCCTCTCAATGAAAGTGCTTTTCCACAGTCTGTGCCTGGGGCTACTTGAAGAAGAAACAAACCATAGAGACAAAACTGAGAACTCCTTTATTTTGTCAAGTTTCAAAGAGATACTACAAACCATATTGAATTTAGAGTTCCAAATTCATCTATCCGTATAGGAGAGAACAGAGTGAAACCTACATATAAAAACTGCTACTGTAGACGAATGCTTCAACCTAGAAGAACAAAATTTGGTGAGCCAAGTGGGATTTGTGGACCTGTCATTACCACCACGTATCATCAAGATTGGGTGAAAAAATATTTGCTGGTATTTCGGAAACTGTAATTTCTTGGAAGCTTGACAACCTCTCTCAATGAAAGTGCGTATCCACCGTCTGTGCCTAGGGCTACTTGAAGAGGAAACAAACCATAGAGACAAAACTGAGAACTCCTTAATTTTTTCAAGTTTCAAAGAACTACTACAAACCATGTTGGATTTAGAGTTCCCAATTCATCTATCTATATAGCAGAGAACAGAGTGAAACCTAAATATAAAAACTGCTACTGTGGACGAATGCTTCAACCTATAAGAACAAAATTTGGTGATCCAAGTCGGATTTGTGTACCGATCATTACCACCACGTATCATCAACATTGAATGACAAAATATTTGCTGGTATTTCGGAAACTCGTAAATTCTTGGAAGCTTGGCAACACTTTTCAATGAAAGTGCTTTTCCAAATACTCTGCTTAGGGCTACATGAAGAGGAAACAAATCATAGAGACAAAACTGAGAACTCCTTTACTTTGTCTAGTTTCAAAGAGCTACTATAAACCATATTGGATTTAGAGTTCCAAATTCATCTATCCATATATGAGAGAATATAGTGAAACCTAAATATAAAAACTGCTACTATAGACGAACGCTTCAACATAGAAGAACAAAATTTGGTGAGCGAAGTGGGATTTGTGGACTGATCATTACCACCAAGTGTCATCAAGATTGCTTGAAAAAATATTTGCTGGTATTTCGGAAACTCGTAATTTCTTGGAAGCTTGGCAACCCCTCTCAATGATAGTGCTTTTCCACAGTCTGTTCCTAGCGGGACTTGAAGAGGAAACAAACCATAGAGACAAAACTGAGAACTCCTTTGTTTTGTCAAGTTTCAAATAGCTACTACAAACCATATTGGATTTAGAGTTCCAAATTCATCTATCTATATAGGAGAGAACAGAGTGAAACCTAAATATAAAAAGTGCTACTGTAGACAAACGCTTCAACCTAGAAGAACAAATTTGGTGAGCCAAGTGGGATTTGTGTACCGATCTTCACCACCAAGTTTCATCAACATTGGGTGAATAAATATTTGCTGGTTATTCGGAAACTCGTTATTTCTTAGAAGCTTGGCAACCCCTCTCAATGAAAATTCTTTCCACAGTCTCTGCTTAGGGCTACTTGAAGCGGAAACAAATCATAGAGACAAAACTGAGAACTCCATTATTTTGTCAAGGTTCAAAGAGCTACTACAAACCATATTGGATTCAGAGTTCCAAATTCATCTATCTATATAGGAGAGAACAGAGTGAAACCTAAATATAAAAACTGCTACTGTAGACGAACGCTTCAACCAAGAAGAACAAAATTTGGTGATCCAAGTGGGATTTGTGAACTGATCATTACCACCAAGTATCATCAAGATTGGGTGTAAAAATATTTGCAGGTATTTCGGAAACTCCTTATTACTTGGAACCTTGGCAACGCCTTTCAATGAAAATGCTTTGCCACAGTCTGTGCCTAGGGCTACTTGAAGAGAAAACAAACCATAGAGACAAAACTGAGAAGTACTTTATTTTGTCAAGTTTCAAAGAGCTACTACATACCATGTTGGATTTAGAGTTACAAATTCATCTATCTACATAAGATAGAACAGAGAGTAACATATATATACAAACTGCTACTGTAGACGAACGCTTCAACCTAGAAGAACACAATTTGGTGAGCCAAGGGGGATTTGTGGACTGATCATCACCACCAAGTATTATCAAGATTGGGTGAAAAAATATTTGCTGGTATTTCGAAAACTCGTAATTTCTTGTAAGCTTGGCAACCCCTCTCAATGAAACTGCTTTTCCACAGTCTCTGCTTAGGGCTATTTGAAGCGGAAACAAATCATAGAGACAAAACTGAGAACTCTTTTATTTTGTCAAGTTTCAAAGAGCTACTACAAACCATATTGGATTTAGAGTTCCAAATTCATCTATCCATATATGAGAGAACATAGTGAAACCTAAATATAAAAACTGCTAGTGTAGACGAACGCTTCAACCTAGAAGAACAAAATTTGGTGAGCCAAGAGGGATTTGTGGACTGATCATTACCACCAAGTGTCATCAAGATTGCTTGAAAAAATATTTGCTGGTATTTCGGAAACTCGTGATTTCTTAGAAGCTTGGCAACCCCTCTCAAGGAAAGTGCTTTTCCACAGTCAATGCTAAGGACTACTTGAAGCGGAAACAAATCATAGAGACAAAACCGAGAACTCCTTTATTTTGTCAAGTTTCAAAGAGCTACTACAAACCATGTTGGATTTAGAGTTCCAAATTCATCTATCCATATAGGAGAGAACAGAGTGAAACCTAAATATAAAAATTGCTACTGTAGACGAACGCTTCAACCTAGAAGAACAAAATTTGGTAAGCCAAGTGGGATTTGTGTACTAATCATCACCACCAAGTATCATCAAGATTGGGTGAAAAAATATTTGCTGGTATTTCGGAAACTCGTTATTTCTTGGAAGCTTGGCAACCCATCTCAATGAAAGTGCGTATCCATCGTCTGTGCCTAGGGCTACTTGAAGAGGAAAGAAACCATAGAGACAAAACAGAGAACTCCTTTATTTTGTCAAGTTTCAAAGAGCCACTACAAACCATGTTGGATTTAGAGTTCCAAATTCATTTATCTATATAGCAGAGAACGGAGTGAAACCTAAACATAAAAACAGCTACTGTAGATGAACGCTTCAACCAAGAAGAACAAAATTAGGTGATCCAAGTGGGATTTGTGAACTGATCATTACCACCAAGTGTCATCAAGATTGCGTGAAAAAATATTTGCTGGTATTTCAGAAACTCGTTATTTCTTAGAAGCTTGGCTACCCCACTCAATGACAGTGCTTTTCCACAGTCTGTTCCTAGGGGTACTTGAAGAGGAAACAAACCATAGAGACAAAACTGAGAACTACTTTATTTTGTCAAGTTTCAAAGAGCTACTACAAACCATGTTGGATTTAGAGTTCCAAATTCATCTATCTATATAGGAGAGAACAGAGTGAAACCTAAACATAAAAACTGCTACTGTAAACGAACGCTTCAACCTAGAAGAACAAAACTTGGTGAGCCAAGTTGGATTTGTTTACTTGTCAATACCACCACGTATCATCAAGATTGGGTGAAAAAATATTTGCTGGTATTTCGGAAACTCGTAATTTGTTGGAAGCTTGGCAAACCCTCTCAATGAAAGTGCTTTTCCACAGTCTCTGCTTCGGGCAACTTGACGCGGAAACAAATCATAGAGACAAAATGAGAACTCCTTTATTTTGTCAAGGTTCAAAGAGCTACTACAAACCATGTTGGATTTAGAGTTCCAAATTCATCTATCTATATAGGAGAGAACAGAGTGAAGCCTAAAAATAAAAACTGCTACTGAGAACGAACGCTTCAACCTAGAAGAACAAAATTTGTTGAGCCAAGTTGGACTTGTGTACTAATCATCACCACCAATTATCATCAATATTGGGTGAAAATATATGCTGGTATTTCGGAAATTCTTTATTTCCTAAAGGCTTGGCAACTCCTCTCAATGAAAGTGCTTTTCCACAGTCTGTGCCTGGGGCTACTTGAAGAAGAAACAAACCATAGAGACAAAACTGAGAACTCCTTTATTTTGTCAAGTTTCAAAGAGATACTACAAACCATATTGAATTTAGAGTTCCAAATTCATCTATCCGTATAGGAGAGAACAGAGTGAAACCTACATATAAAAACTGCTACTGTAGACGAATGCTTCAACCTAGAAGAACAAAATTTGGTGAGCCAAGTGGGATTTGTGGACCTGTCATTACCACCACGTATCATCAAGATTGGGTGAAAAAATATTTGCTGGTATTTCGGAAACTGTAATTTCTTGGAAGCTTGACAACCTCTCTCAATGAAAGTGCGTATCCACCGTCTGTGCCTAGGGCTACTTGAAGAGGAAACAAACCATAGAGACAAAACTGAGAACTCCTTAATTTTTTCAAGTTTCAAAGAACTACTACAAACCATGTTGGATTTAGAGTTCCCAATTCATCTATCTATATAGCAGAGAACAGAGTGAAACCTAAATATAAAAACTGCTACTGTGGACGAATGCTTCAACCTATAAGAACAAAATTTGGTGATCCAAGTCGGATTTGTGTACCGATCATTACCACCACGTATCATCAACATTGAATGACAAAATATTTGCTGGTATTTCGGAAACTCGTAAATTCTTGGAAGCTTGGCAACACTTTTCAATGAAAGTGCTTTTCCAAATACTCTGCTTAGGGCTACATGAAGAGGAAACAAATCATAGAGACAAAACTGAGAACTCCTTTACTTTTTCTAGTTTCAAAGAGCTACTATAAACCATATTGGATTTAGAGTTCCAAATTCATCTATCCATATATGAGAGAATATAGTGAAACCTAAATATAAAAACTGCTACTATAGACGAACGCTTCAACATAGAAGAACAAAATTTGGTGAGCGAAGTGGGATTTGTGGACTGATCATTACCACCAAGTGTCATCAAGATTGCTTGAAAAAATATTTGCTGGTATTTCGGAAACTCGTAATTTCTTGGAAGCTTGGCAACCCCTCTCAATGATAGTGCTTTTCCACAGTCTGTTCCTAGCGGGACTTGAAGAGGAAACAAACCATAGAGACAAAACTGAGAACTCCTTTGTTTTGTCAAGTTTCAAATAGCTACTACAAACCATATTGGATTTAGAGTTCCAAATTCATCTATCTATATAGGAGAGAACAGAGTGAAACCTAAATATAAAAAGTGCTACTGTAGACAAACGCTTCAACCTAGAAGAACAAAATTTGGTGAGCCAAGTGGGATTTGTGTACCGATCTTCACCACCAAGTTTCATCAAGATTGGGTGAATAAATATTTGCTGGTTATTCGGAAACTCGTTATTTCTTAGAAGCTTGGCAACCCCTCTCAATGAAAATTCTTTCCACAGTCTCTGCTTAGGGCTACTTGAAGCGGAAACAAATCATAGAGACAAAACTGAGAACTCCATTATTTTGTCAAGGTTCAAAGAGCTACTACAAACCATATTGGATTCAGAGTTCCAAATTCATCTATCTATATAGGAGAGAACAGAGTGAAACCTAAATATAAAAACTGCTACTGTAGACGAACGCTTCAACCAAGAAGAACAAAATTTGGTGATCCAAGTGGGATTTGTGAACTGATCATTACCACCAAGTATCATCAAGATTGGGTGTAAAAATATTTGCAGGTATTTCGGAAACTCCTTATTACTTGGAACCTTGGCAACGCCTTTCAATGAAAATGCTTTGCCACAGTCTGTGCCTAGGGCTACTTGAAGAGAAAACAAACCATAGAGACAAAACTGAGAAGTACTTTATTTTGTCAAGTTTCAAAGAGCTACTACATACCATGTTGGATTTAGAGTTACAAATTCATCTATCTACATAAGATAGAACAGAGAGTAACATATATATACAAACTGCTACTGTAGACGAACGCTTCAACCTAGAAGAACACAATTTGGTGAGCCAAGTGGGATTTGTGGACTGATCATCACCACCAAGTATTATCAAGATTGGGTGAAAAAATATTTGCTGGTATTTCGAAAACTCGTAATTTCTTGTAAGCTTGGCAACCCCTCTCAATGAAACTGCTTTTCCACAGTCTCTGCTTAGGGCTATTTGAAGCGGAAACAAATCATAGAGACAAAACTGAGAACTCTTTTATTTTGTCAAGTTTCAAAGAGCTACTACAAACCATATTGGATTTAGAGTTCCAAATTCATCTATCTATATAGGAGAGAACAGAGTGAAACCTAAATATAAAACTGCTACTGTAGACGAACCCTTCTACATAGAAGAACATAATTTGGTGAGCCAAGTGGGATTTGTGTACCGATCGTCACCACCAAGTATCATCAAGATTGGGTGAATAAATATTTGCTGGTAATTCGAAAACTCGTTATTTCTTAGAAGCTTCGCAACCCCTCTCAATGAAAGTGCTTTTCCACAGTCTCTGCTTAGGGCTACTTGACGCGGAAACAAATCATAGAGACAAAATGAGAACTCCTTTATTTTGTCAAGGTTCAAAGAGCTACTACAAACCATGTTGGATTTAGAGTTCCAAATTCATCTATCTATATAGGAGAGAACAGAGTGAAGCTTAAAAATAAAAACTGCTATTGAAAACGAACGCTTCAAGATAGAAGAACAAAATTTGGTGAGTCAAGTGGGATTTGTGAACCGATCGTAAACACCAAGTATCATCAGGATTTGGTGAAAAATTATTTGCTAGTATTTCGGAAACTCGTAATTTGTTGGAACCTTGGCAACAACTCTGAAGGAAAGTGCTTTTCCACAGTCACCGCTTAGGGCTCCTTGAAGCGGAAACAAATCCTAGACAAAAAATTGAGAACTGTTTTATTTTGTCAAGTTTCAAAGAACTACTGCAAACCATGTTGGATTTAGAGTTCCAAATTCATCTATCTATATAGGAGAGAACAGAGTGAAACCTAAATATAAAAATTGCTACTGTAGACGAACGCTTCACCCTAGAAGAACAAAATTTGGTGAGCCAAGTGGGATTTGTGGACTTGTCATTACCACCACGTATCATCAAGATTGGTTGCAAAAATATTTGCTGGTATTTCGGAAACTCGTAATTTGTTGGAACCTTGGCAACCCCTCTCAAGGAATGTGCTTTTCCACAGTCACTGCTAAGGACTACTTGAAGTGGAAACAAATAATAGAGAAAAAACTGAGAACTCCTTTATTTTGTCAAGTTTCAAAGAGCTACTACAAACCATGTTGAATTAAGAGTTCCAAATTCATCTATCTATATAGCAGAGAACAGAGTGAAACCTAATTATAAAAACTGCTACTGTAGACGAATGCTTCAACCTAGAAGAACAAAATATGGTGAACCACGTGGGATTTGGATACCGATCATTACCACCACGTATCATCAACATTGGATGACAAAATATTTGCTGGTATTTCGGAAACTCCTAAATTCTTGGAAGCTTGGCAACACCTTTCAATGAAAGTGCTTTTCCAAATACTCTGCTTAGGGCTACATGAAGCGGAAACAAATCATAGAGACAAAACTGAGAACTCCTTTACTTTGTCTAGTTTCAAAGAGCTACTACAAACCATATTGGATTTAGAGTTCCAAATTCATCTATCCATATATGAGAGAATATAGTGAAACCTAAATATAAAAACTGCTACTATAGACGAACGCTTCAACATAGAAGAACAAAATTTGGTGAGCGAAGTGGGATTTGTGGACTGATCAGTACCACCAAGTGTCATCAAGATTGCTTGAAAAAATATTTGCTGGTATTTCGGAAACTCGTAATTTTTTGGAAGCTTGGCAACCCCTCTCAATGAAAGTGCTTTTCCACAGTCTGTTCCTAGCGGGACTTGAAGAGGAAACAAACCATAGAGACAAAACTGAGAACTCCTTTATTTTGTCAAGTTTCAAATAGCTACTACAAACCATGTTGGATTTAGAGTTCCAAATTCATCTATCTATATAGGAGAGAACAGAGTGAAACCTAAACATAAAAACAGCTACTGTAAACGAACACTTCTACCTAGAATAACAAAATTTGGTGAGCCAAGTGGGATTTGTGGACTTTTCTTTACCACCACGTGTCAACAAGTTTGGGTGAAAAAGTATTTGCTGGTATTTCGGAAAATCGTAATTTCTTGGAGGCTTGGCAACCCTCTCAAGAAAGTGCTTTTCCACAGTCTCTGCTTAGGACTAATTTAAGCGGAAACAAATCTTAGAGACAAAACTGAGAACTCCTTTGTTTTGTCAAGTTTCAAATAGCTACTACAAACCATATTTTATTTAGTGTTCCAAATTCATCTATCTATATAGGAGAGAACAGAGTGAAACCTAAATATAAAAAGTGCTACTGTAGACAAACGCTTCAACCTAGAAGAACAAAATTTGGTGAGCCAAGTGGGATTTGTGTACCGATCTTCACCACCAAGTATCATCAAGATTGGGTGAATAAATATTTGCTGGTAATTCGGAAACTCGTTATTTCTTAGAAGCTTGGCAACCCCTCTCAATGAAAGTTCTTTCCACAGTCTCTGCTTAGGGCTACTTGAAGCGGAAACAAATCATAGAGACAAAACTGAGAACTCCTTTATTTTGTCAAGGTTCAAAGAGCTACTACAAACCATATTGGATTCAGAGTTCCAAATTCATCTATCTATATAGGAGAGAACAGAGTGAAACCTAAATATAAAAACTGCTGCTGTAGACGAACGCTTCAACCAAGAAGAACAAAATTTGGTGATCCAAGTGGGATTTGTGAAATGATCATTACCACCAAGTATCATCAAGATTGGGTGTAAAAATATTTGCAGGTATTTCGGAAACTCCTTATTACTTGGAACCTTGGCAACCCCTTTCAATGAAAATGCTTTGCCACAGTCTGTGCCTAGGGCTACTTGAAGAGAAAACAAACCATAGAGACAAAACTGAGAAGTACTTTATTTTGTCAAGTTTCAAAGAGCTACTACATACCATGTTGGATTTAGAGTTACAAATTCATCTATCTACATAAGATAGAACAGAGTGTAACATATATATACAAACTGCTACTGTAGACGAATGCTTCAACCTAGAAGAACACAATTTGGTGAGCCAAGTGGGATTTGCGTACTGATCATTACCACCAAGTATCATCAAGATTGGGTGAAAAAATATTTGCTGGTATTTCGGAAACTCGTTATTTCTTAGAAGCTTGGCAACCCCTCTCATTGAAAGTGCTTTTCCACACTCTGTACCTAGGGCTACTTGAAGAGGAAACAAACAATAGAGACAAAACTGAGAACTCTTTTATTTTGCAAGTTTCAAAAAGCTACTACAAACCATGTTGGATTTAGACATCCAAATTATCTATCTATATAGGAGAAAACAGAGGGAAACCTAAATATAAAAACTGCTACTGTAAACGAACGCTTCAAATTAGAAGAACAAAATTTGGTAAGCCAAGTGGGATTTGTGTACTTGTCATTACCGAAACGTATCATCAATATTGGGTGAAAAAATATTTGCTAGTATTTCGGAAACTCGTAATTTCTTGGAAGCTTGGCAACCCCTTTCAATGAAAGTGCTTTTCCAAAGTCTCTGCTTAGGGCTACTTGAAGAGGAAACAAATAATAGAGACAAAACTGAGAACTACTTTTTTTTGTCAAGTTTCAAAGAGCTACTACAAATCATATTGGATTTAGAGTTCCAAATTCATCTATCCATATAGGAGAGAACAGAGTGTAACCTAAATATAAAAACTGCAACTGTAGACGAACGCTTCAATTTAGGTGAACAAAATTTGGTGAGCCAAGTGGGATTTGTGTACTGATCATTACCACCAAGTGTCATCAAGATTGCGTGATAAAATATTTGCTGGTATTTCAGAAACTCGTTATTTCTTAGAAGCTTGGCAACCCCACTCAATGAAAGTGCTTTTCCACAGACTGCTCCTAGGGGTACTTGAAGAGGAAACAAACCATAGAGACAAAACAGAGAACTCATTTATTTTGTCAAGTTTCAAAGAGCTACTACAAACCATGTTGGATTTAGAGATCCAAATTCATCTATCTATATAGGAGAGAACAGAGTGAAACCTAAACATAAAAACTGCTACTGTAAACGAACGCTTCAACCTAGAAGAACAAAATTTGGTGAGCCAAGTGGGATTTGTGGACTTGTCAATACCACCACGTATCATCTAGATTGGGTGAAAAAATATTTGCTGGTATTTCGGAAACTCGTAATTTCTTGGAAGTTGGCAACCCCTTTCAATGAAAGTGCCTTTCCACAGTCTCTGCTTAGGGCTACATGAAGCGGAAAGAAATCATATAGACAAAACTGAAAACTCCTTTATTTTGTCAAGTTTCAAAGAGCTACTACAAACCATGTTGGATTTAGAGTTCCAAATTCATCTATCCATATAGGAGAGAACAGAGTGAAACCTAAACATAAAAACTGCTACTGTAAACGAACGCTTCAACCTAGAACAACAAAATTTGGTGAGCCAAGTGGGATTTGTGGACTTGTCAATTCCACCACGTATCATCTAGATTGGGTGAAAAAATATTTGCTGGTATTTCGGAAACTCGTAATTTCTTGGAAGTTGGCAACCCCTTTCAATGAAAGTGCCTTTCCACAGTCTCTGCTTAGGGCTACATGAAGCGGAAAGAAATCATATAGACAAAACTGAAAACTCCTTTATTTTGTCAAGTTTCAAAGAGCTACTACAAACCATGTTGGATTTAGAGTTCCAAATTCATCTATCTATATAGGAGAGAACAGAGTGGAACCTAAATATAAATATTGCTACTGTAGACGAACGCTTCAACCTAGGTGAACAAAATTTGGTGAGCCAAGTGGGATTTGTGGACTGATCATCCCCACCAAGTATTATCAAGATTGGGTGAAAAAATATTTGCTGGTATTTCGAAAACTCGTAATTTCTTGGAAGTTTGGCAACCACTCTCAATGAAAGTCCTTTTCCACAGTCTCTGCTTAAGGCTACTTGAAGCGGAAACAAATCATAGAGACAAAACTGAGAACTCTTTTATTTTGTCAAGTTTCAAAGAGCTACTACAAACCATATTGGATTTAGAGTTCCAAACTCATCTATCTATATAGGAGAGAACAGAGTGAAACCTAAACATAAACCTGCTACTGTAGACGAACCCTTCAACATAGAAGAACAAAATTTGGTGAGCCAAGTGGGATTTGTGTACCGATCTTCACCACCAAGTATCATCAAGATTGGGTGAAGAAATATTTGCTGGTAATTCGGAAACTCGTTATTTCTTAGAAGCTTGGCAACCCGTCTCAATGAAAGTGCTTTTCCACAGTCTCTGCCTAGGGCTACTTGAAGCGGAAACAAATCATAGAGACAAAACTGAGACCTCCTTTATTTTGTCAAGGTTCAAAGAGTTACTACAAACCATGTTGGATTTAGAGTTAGAAATTCATCTATCTATATAGGAGAGAACAGAGTGAAACCTAAAAATAAAAACTGCTACTGAAAACGAATGCTTCAACATAGAAGAACAAAATTTGGTGAGTCAAGTGGGATTTGTGTACTGATCGTAAACACCATGTATCATCAAGTTTGGGTGAAAAAATATTTGCTAGTATTTCGGAAACTCGTATTTCTTGGAAGATTGGTAACCCCTCTCAATGAAAGTGCGTATCCACCGTCTGTGCCTAGGGCTACTTGAAGAGGAAACAAACCATAGAGACAAAACAGAGAACTCCTTTATTTTGTCAAGTTTCAAAGAGCTACTACAAACCATGTTGGATTTAGAGTTCCAAATTCTTCTATCTATATAGGAGAGAACAGAGTGGAACCTAAATAAAATTTTGCTACTGTAGACGAACGCTTCAACCTAGGTGAACAGAATTTGGTGAGCCAAGTGGGATTTGTGGACTGATTATCCCCACCAAGTATTATCAAGATTGGGTGAAAAAATATTTGCTGGTATTTCGAAAACTCGTAATTTTTGGAAGCTTGGTAACCCGTCTCAATGAAAGTGCTTTTCCACAGTCTCTGCTTAGGGTTAATTTAAGCGGAACAAATCTTAGAGACAAAACTGAGAACTCATTTTTTTTGTCAAGTTTCAAATAGCTACTACAAACCATATTGGATTTAGAGTTTCAAATTCATCTATCTATATAGGAGAGAACAGAGTGAAACCTAAATATAAAAAGTGCTACTGTAGACAAACGCTTCAACCTAGAAGAACAAAATTTGGTGAGCCAAGTGGGATTTGTGTACCGATCTTCACCACCAAGTATCATCAAGATTGGGTGAATAAATATTTGCTGGTAATTCGGAAACTCGTTGTTTCTTAGAAGCTTGGCAACCCCTCTCAATGAAAGTGCTTTTCCACAGTCTCTGCTTAGGGCTACTTGAAGCGGAAACAAATCATAGAGACAAAACTGAGAACTCCTTTATTTTGTCAAGGTTCAAAGAGCTACTACAAACCATATTGGATTCAGAGTTCCAAATTCAACTATCTATATCGGAGAGAACAGAGTGAAACCTAAATATAAAAACTGCCACTTTAGACGAACGCTTCTACCAAGAAGAACAAAATTTGGTGATCCAAGTGGGATTGTGAACTGATCATTACCACCAAGTAACATCAAGATTGTGTGAAAAAATATTTGCAGGTATTTCGGAAACTCTTTATTTCTTGGAAGCTTGGCAACCCCTTTCAATGAAAATGCTTTTCCAGAGTCTGTGCCTAGGGCTCCTTGAAGAGAAAACAAACCATAGAGACAAAACTGAGAAATACTTTATTTTGTCAAGTTTCAAAGAGCTACTACATACCATGTTCGATTTTAGAGTTACAAATTCATCTATCTACTTAAGAAAGAACAGAGTGTAACGTTATATATACAAACTGCTACTGTAGACGAACGCTTCAACCTAGAAGAACAAAATTTGGTGATCCAAGTGGGATTTGTGAACTGATCATTACCACCAAGTATCATCAAGATTGGGTGAAAAAATATTTGCTGGTATTTCGGAAACTCGTAATTTGGTGGAACCTTGGCAACCCCTCTCAAGGAAAGTGCTTTTCCACAGTCACTGCTTAGGGCTACTTGAAGCGGAAACAAATCATAGAGACAAAAGTGAGAACTCCTTTATTTTGTCAAGTTTCAAAGAGCTACTACAAACCATGTTGGATTTAGAGTTCCAAATTTATCTATCTATATAGCAGAGAACAGAGTGAAACCTAAATATAAAAATTGCTACTGTAGACGAACGCATCAACCTAGAAGAACAAAATTTGTTGAGACAAGTGGGATTTGTGTACTAATCATCACCACCAAGTATCATCAAGATTGGGTGAAAAAATATGCTGGTATTTCGGAAAAACTTTATTTCTTAGAAGCTTGGCAACCCCTCTCAATGAAAGTGCTTTTCCACAGTCTGTGCCTAGGGCTACTTGAAAAGGAAACAAACGATAGAGACAAAACTGAGAACTCCTTTATTTTGTCAAGTATCAAAGTCTACTAAAAACCATATTGAATTTAGAGTTCCAAATTCATCTATCCGTATAGGAGAGAACAGAGTGAAACCTACATATAAAAACTGCTACTGTAGACGAATGCTTCAACCTAGAAGAACAAAATTTGGATAGCCAAGTGGGATTTGTGTACTGATCCTTACCACCAAGAGTCATCAAGATTGCATGAAAAAATATTTGCTGGAATTTCGGAAACTCGTTATTTCTTAGAAGCTTGGCAACCCCACTCAATGAAATTGCTTTTCCACAGTCTGTTCCTAGAGGTACTTGAAAAGGAAACAAACCATAGAGACAAAACTGAGAACTCCTTTATTTTGTCAAGTTTCAAAGAGCTACTACAAACCATATTGGATTTAGAGTTCCAAATTCATCTATCTATATAGGAGAGAACAGAGTGAAACTTAAAAATAAAAACTGCTACTGAAAACGAACGCTTCAACATAGAAGAACAAAATTTGGTGAGTCAAGTGGGACTTGTGTACCGATCGTAAACACCAAGTATCATCAAGATTGGGTGAAAAAATATTTGCTGGTATTTCGGAAACTCGTAATTTCTTGGAAGCTTGGCAACCCCTCTCAATGAAAGTGCGTATCCACCGTCTGTGCCTAGGGCTACTTGAAGAGGAAACAAACCATAGAGACAAAACAAAGAACTCCTTTATTTTGTCAAGTTTCAAAGAGCCACTACAAACCATGCTGGATCTAGAGTTCCAAATTCATCTACCTATATAGGAGAGAACAGAGTGAAACCTAAACATAAAAACTGCTACTGTAGACGAACGCATCAACCAAGAAGAACAAAATTTGGTGATCCAAGTGGGATTTGTGAACTGATCATTACCACCAAGTATCATCAAGATTGGGTGAAAAAATATTTGCTGGTATTTTGGAAACTCGTAATTTGTTGGAACCTTGGCAACCCCTCTCAAGGAAAGTGCTTTTCCACAGTCACTGCTTAGGGCTACTTGAAGCAGAAACAAATCATAGAGACAAAACTGAGAACTTCTTTATTTTGTCAAGTTTGAAAGAGATACTACAAACCATGTTGGATTTAGAGTTCCAAATTCATCTATCTATATAGGAGAGAACAGAGTGGAACCTAAATATAAATATTGCTACTGTAGACGAACGCTTCAACCTAGAAGAACAAAATTTGGTGAGCCAAGTGGGATTTGTGGACTGATCATCCCCACCAAGTATTATCAACATTGGGTGAAAAAATATTTGCTGGTATTTCGAAAACTCGTAATTTCTTTGAAGCTTGGCAACCCCTCTCAATGAAAGTGCTTTTCCACAGTCCTTCTTAGGGCTACTTGAAGCGGAAACAAATCATAGAGACAAAACTGAGAACTCTTTTATTTTGTCACGTTTCAAAGAGCTGCTACAAACCATATTGGATTTAGAGTTCCAAATTCATCTATCTATATAGGAGAGAACAGAGTAAAGCCTAAAAATAAAAACTGCTACTGAAAATGAACGCTTCAACATAGATGAACAAAATTTGGTGAGTCAAGTTGGATTTGTGAACCAATCGTAAACACCAAGTATCATCAAGATTGGGGGAAAAAATATTCGCTAGTATTTCGGAAACTCATAATTTGTTGGAACCTTGGCAACAACTCTGAAGAAAAGTGCTTTTCCACAGTCACTGCTTAGGACTCCTTGAAGCGGAAACAAATCATAGAGAAAAAACTGAGAACTCTTTTATTTTGTCAAGTTTCAAAGAGCTACTACAAACCATGTTGGATTTAGAGTTCCAAATTCATCTATCTATATAGGAGAGAACAGAGTGAAACCTAAAAATAAAAACTGCTACTGAAAACGAACGCATGAACCTAGAAGAATAAAATTTGATGAGTCAAATGGGATTTGTGTACCAATCATTACCACCAAGTATCATCAAGATTGGGTGAAAAAATATTTGGGGGTATTTCGGAAACTCGTAATTTTATGGAAGCTTGGCAACCCCTCTCAATGAAGTGCTTTTCCACCGTCTGTGCCCAGGGCTACTGGAAGAGGAAACAAACAATAGACACAAAACTGAGAACTCCTTTATTTTGTCAAGTTTCAAAGATCTACTACAAACCATGTTGGATTTAGAGTTCCAAATTCATCTATCTGTATAGGAGAGAACAGAGTGAAACCTAAAAATAAAAACTGCTACTGTCAACGAACGCTTCAACCTAGAAGAACAAAATTTGGTGAGCCAAGTGGGACTTGTGTACCGATCAATACCACCAAGTATCATAAATATTGGATGAAAAAATATTTGCTGGTATTTCGGAATCTCGTAATTTCTTGGAAGCTTGGCAAGCCCTCTCAATCAAAGTGCTTTTCCACAGACTCTGCTTAGGCTACATGAAGCGGAAACAAATCATAGAGACAAAACTGAGAAATCCTTTCTTTTGTCAAGTTTCAAAGAGCTACTACAAATCATGTTGGATTTAGAGTTGCAAATTCATCTATCCGTATAGGAGAGAACAGAGGAAAACTAAATATAAAAACTGCTACTGTAGACGAACGCTTCAACCTAGAAGAACAAAATTTGGTGAGACAAGTGGAATTTGTGTACTTGTCCTTACCACCAAGTATCATCAAGATTGGGCTGAAAAAATATTTGCTGGTACTTTGGAAACTCGTTATTTATTCGAAGCTTGGCAACACCTCTCAATGAAAGTGCTTTCCACAGTCTGTGCCTTGGCTACTTGAAGAGGAAACAAACCACAGAGACAAAACTGAGAACTCCTTTATTTTGTCAAGTTTCAAAGAGCTACTACAAACCATGTTGGATTTAGAGTTCCAAATTCAACTATCTATATAGGAGAGAACAGAGTGAAACCTAAAATTAAAACTGCTACTGAAAACGAACGCATCAAGGTAGAAGAACAAAATTTGGTGAGTCAAGTGGGATTTGTGTACCGATCTTTACCACCAAGTATCATCAAGATTGGGTGAAAAAATTTTGCTGGTATTTTGGAAAATCATAGTTTCTTGGAAGCTTGGCAACCCCTCTCAATGAAAGTGCTTTTCCACAGTCAGTGCCTAGGGCTACTTGAAGATGAAACAATACATAGAGACAAAACTAAGAACTCCTTCATTTTGTCAAGTTTCAAACAGCTACTACAAACCATGTTGCATTTAGAGTTCCAAATTCATCTATCTATATTGGAGAGAACAGAGTGAAACCTAAAAATAAAAACTGTTACTGTAAACGAACGCTTCAACCTAGAAGAACAAAATTTGGTGAGACAAGTGGGATTTGTGTACTTGTCCTTACCACCAAGTATCATCAAGATTGGGTGAAAAAATATTTGCTGGATTTTCGGAAACTCATAATTTCTTGGAAGCTTGGCAACCCCTCTCAATGAAAGTGCTTTTCCACAGTCAGTGCCTAGGGCTACTTGAAGAGGAAACAATCCATAGAGACAAAACTAAGAACTCTTTTATTTTGTCAAGTTTCAAAGATCTACTACAAACCATGTTGGATTTAGAGTTCCAAATCCATCTATCTATATAGGAGAAAACAGAATGAAACCTAAAATTTAAAAACTCTTACTGTAAACGAACGCTTCACCTAGAAGAACAAAATTGTGAGATTTGTGTACTGATCATTACCACCAAGTATCATCAAGATTCGGTGAAAAAATATTTGCTGGTATTTCAGAAACTCATTATTTCTTAGAAGCTTGGCAACCCCTCTCAATGAAAGTCCTTTTCCACAGTATGTGCCTAAGACTACTTGAAGAGGAAACAAAACATAATGACAAAACTGAGAACTTCTTTATTTTGTCAAGTTTCAAAGAGCTACAGCCAACCATGTTGGATTTAGATTTCCAAATTCATCTATCTATATAGGAGAGAACACAGGGAAACCTAAATATAAAAACTGCTACAGTAGACGAACGCTTCAACCTAGAAGAACAAAATTTGGTGAGCCAAGTGGAATTTGTGTCCTTGTCCTTACCACCAAGTATAATCAAGATTGGGTGAAAAAATATTTGCTGTTATTTCGGAATCTCGATATTTCTTTGAAGCTCGGCAACACCTCTCAATGAAAGTGCTTTTCCACAGTCTGTGCCTGGGCTACTTGAAGAGGAAACAAACCATAGAGACAAAACTGAGAACTCATTATTTTGTCAAGTTTCAAAGAGCTACTACAAACCATTTTGGATTTAGAGTTCCAAATTCATCTATCTATATAAGAGAGAACAGAGTGAAACCTAAAATTAAAACTGCTACTGAAAACGAACGCACCAACCTAGAAGAACAAAATTTGGTGAGTCAAGTGGGATTTGTGTACCGATCATTACCACCAAGTATCATCAAGATTGGGTGAAAAAATATTTGCTGGTAATTTGGAAACTCATAATTTCTTGGAAGCTTGGCACCTCTCTCAATGAAAGTGCTTTTCCACAGTCAGTTCCTAGGGCTACTTGAAGAGGAAACAATCCATAGAGACAAAACTAAGAACTCCTTCATTTTGTCAAGTTTCAAAGAGCTACTACAAACCACTGTTGGATCTAGAGTTCCAAATTCATCTACCTATATAGGAGAGAACAGAGTGAAACCTAAACATAAAAACTGCTACTGTAGACGAACGCATCAACCAAGAAGAACAAAATTTGGTGATCCAAGTGGGATTTGTGAACTGATCATTACCACCAAGTATCATCAAGATTGGGTGAAAAAATATTTGCTGGTATTTTGGAAACTCGTAATTTGTTGGAACCTTGGCAACCCCTCTCAAGGAAAGTGCTTTTCCACAGTCACTGCTTAGGGCTACTTGAAGCAGAAACAAATCATAGAGACAAAACTGAGAACTTCTTTATTTTGTCAAGTTTGAAAGAGATACTACAAACCATGTTGGATTTAGAGTTCCAAATTCATCTATCTATATAGGAGAGAACAGAGTGGAACCTAAATATAAATATTGCTACTGTAGACGAACGCTTCAACCTAGAAGAACAAAATTTGGTGAGCCAAGTGGGATTTGTGGACTGATCATCCCCACCAAGTATTATCAAGATTGGGTGAAAAAATATTTGCTGGTATTTCGAAAACTCGTAATTTCTTGGAAGCTTGGCAACCCCTCTCAATGAAATTGCTTTTCCACAGTCTCTGCTTAGGGCTACTTGAAGCGGAAACAAATCATAGAGACAAAACTGAGAACTCCTTTATTTTGTCAAGTTTGAAAGAGCTACTACAAACCATGTTGGATTTAGAGTACCAAATACATCTATCTATATAGGAGAGAACAGAGTGGAACCTAAATATAAATATTGCTACTGTAGACGAACGCTTCAACCTAGAAGAACAAAATTTGGTGAGCCAAGTGGGATTTGTGGACTGATCATCCCCACCAAGTATTATCAACATTGGTGAAAAAATATTTGCTGGTATTTCGAAACTCGTAATTTCTTTGAAGCTTGGCAACCCCTCTCAATGAAAGTGCTTTTCCACAGTCTCTTCTTAGGGCTACTTGAAGCGGAAACAAATCATAGAGACAAAACTGAGAACTCTTTTATTTTGTCACGTTTCAAAGAGCTGCTACAAACCATATTGGATTTAGAGTTCCAAATTCATCTATCTATATAGGAGAGAACAGAGTAAAGCCTAAAAATAAAAACTGCTACTGAAAATGAACGCTTCAACATAGATGAACAAAATTTGGTGAGTCAAGTTGGATTTGTGAACCAATCGTAAACACCAAGTATCATCAAGATTGGGGGAAAAAATATTCGCTAGTATTTCGGAAACTCATAATTTGTTGGAACCTTGGCAACACCTCTCAATGAAAGTGCTTTTCCACAGTCTGTGCCTGGGCTACTTGAAGAGTAAACAAACCATAGAGACAAAACTGAGAACTCCTTTATTTTGTCAAGTTTCAAAGAGCTACTACAAACCATTTTGGATTTAGAGTTCCAAATTCATCTATCTATATTGGAGAGAACAGAGTGAAACCTAAAAGTAAAAACTGCTACTGTAAAAGAACGAATCAACCTAGAAGAACAAAATTTGGTGAGTCAAGTGGGATTTGTGTACCGATCATTACCACCAATATCATCAAGATTGGTTGAAAAAATATTTGCTGGTATTTCGGAAATTCGTAATTTCTTGAAAGCTTGGCAACCCCTCTCAGTGAAAGTGCTTTTCCACAGTCAGTGCCTAGCGCTACTTGAAGAGGAAACAATCCATAGAGACAAAACTAAGAACTCCTTTATTTTTCAAGTTTCAAAGAGCTACTACAAACCATGTTGGATTTAGAGTTCCAAATTAATCTATCTGTATAGGAGAGAACAGAGTGAAACCTAAAAATAAAAACTGTTACTGTCAACGAACGCTTCAACCTAGAAGAACAAAATTTGGTGAGCCAAGTGGGATTTGTGTACCGATCAATACCACCAAGTATCATGAATATTGGATGAAAAAATATTTGCTGCTATTTCGGAATCTCGTAATTTCTTGGAAGCTTAGCAAACCCTCTCAATCAAAGTGCTTTTCCACAGACGCTGCTTAGGGCTACATGAAGCGGAAACAAATCATAGAGACAAAACTGAGAAATCCTTTCTTTTGTCAAGTTTCAAAGAGCTACTACAAACCATGTTGGATTTAGAGTTCCAAATTCATCTATCCATATAGGAGAGAACAGAGAGAAAACTAAATATAAAAACTGCTACTGTATACGAACGCTTCAACCTAGAAGAACAAAATTTGGTGAGACAAGTGGAATTTGTGTACTTGTCCTTACCACAAAGTATCATCAAGATCGGCTGAAAAAATATTTGCTGGTACTTTGAAAACTCGTTATTTATTCGAAGGTTGGCAACACCTCTCAATGAAAGTGCTTTTCCACAGTCTGTGCCTTGGCTACTTGAAGAGGAAACAAACCACAGAGACAAAACTGAGAACTCCTTTATTTTGTCAAGTTTCAAAGAGCTTCTACAAACCATGTTGGATTTAGAGTTCCAAATTCAACTATCTATATAGGAGAGAACAGAGTGAAACCTAAAATTAAAACTGCTACTGAAAACGAACGCATCAACCTAGAAGAACAAAATTTGGTGAGTCAAGTGGGATTTGTGTACCGATCATTACCGCCAAGTATCATCAAGATTCGGTGAAAAAATTTTGCTGGTATTTTGGAAACTCATAATTTCTTGAAAGCTTGGCAACCCCTCTCAATGAAAGTGCTTTTCCACAGTCAGTGCCTAGGGCTACTTGAAGATGAAACAATACATAGAGACAAAACTAAGAACTCCTTCATTTTGTCAAGTTTCAAACAGCTACTACAAACCATGTTGCATTTAGAGTTCCAAATTCATCTATCTATATTGGAGAGAACAGAGTGAAACCTAAAAGTATAAACTGCTACTGTAAAAGAACGCAAAAACATAGAAGAACAAAATTTGGTGAGTCAAGTGGGATTTGTGTACCGATCATTACCACCAATATCATCAAGATTGGTTGAAAAAATGTTTGCTGGTATTTCGGAAACTCGTAAATTCTTGGAAGCTTGGAAACCCCTCTCAATGAAAGTGCTTTTCCACAGTCAGTGCTTAGGGCTACTTGAAGAGGAAACAATCCATAGAGACAAAACTAAGAACTCCTTTATTTTGTCAAGTTTCAAAGAGCTACTACAAACCACGTTGGATTTAGAGTTCCAAATTAATCTATCTGTATAGGAGAGAACAGAGTGAAACCTAAAAATAAAAATTGTTACTGTCAACGAATGCTTCAACCTAGAAGAACAAAATTTGGTGAGCCAAGTGGGATTTGTGTACCGATCAATACCACCAAGTATCATGAATATTGGATGAAAAAATATTTGCTGGTATTTCGGAAACTCGTAATTTCTTGGAAGCTTGGCAACTCCTCTCAATCAAAGTGCTTTTCCACAGTCTCTGCTTAGGGCTACATGAAGCGGGAACAAATCATAGAGACAAAACTGAGAAATCCTTTCTTTTGTCAACTTTCAAAGAGCTACTACAAACCATGTTGGATTTAGAGTTCCAAATTCATCTATCCGTATAGGAGAGAACGGAGAGAAAACTAAATATAAAAACTGCTACTGTAGACGAACGCTTCAACCTAGAAGAACAAAATTTTGTGAGACAAGTGGAATTTGTGTACTTGTCCTTACCACCAAGTATCATCAAGATTGGGTGAAAAAATATTTGCTGGTACTTTGAATCTCGTTATTTATTCGAAGCTTGGCAACACATCTCAATGAAAGTGCTTTTCCACAGTCTGTGCCTGGGCTACTTGAAGAGGAAACAAACCATAGAAACAAAACTGAGAACACCTTTATTTTGTCAAGTTTCAAAGAGCTACTACAAACCATGTTGGATTTAGAGTTCCAAATTCATCTATCTATATAGGAGAGAACAGAGTGAAATCTAAAAGTAAAAACTGCTACTTTAAACGAACGCATCAACCTAGAAGAACAAAATTTGGTGAGTCAAGTGAGATTTGTGTACCGATCATTACCACCAAGTATCATCAAGATTGGGTGAAAAAACATTTGCTGGTATTTCGGAAACTCGTAATTTCTTGGAAGCGTGGCAACCCCTCTCAATTAAAATGCATTCCCACGGTCTGTCATAGGGCTACTTGAAGAGAAACAATCCATAGAGAAACAACTGAGAAGTCCTTTATTTTGTCAAGTTTCAAAGAGCTACTACAAACCATGTTGGATTTAGAGTTCCAAATTCATCTATCTATATAGGAGAGAACAGAGTGAAACCTAAACATAAAAACTGCTACTGTAGACGAACGCGTCAACCTAGCAGAACAAAATTTGGTGAGTCAAGTGGGATTTGTGTACCGATCATTACCACCAAGTATCATCAAGATTGGGTGAAAAAATATTTGCTTGTATTTAGGAAACTCGTAATTTCTTGGAAGCTTGGCAACCCCTCTCAATGAAAGTGCTTTTCCACAGTCAGTGCCTATGGATACTTGAAGAGGAAACAATCCATAGAGACAAAACTAAGAACTCCTTTATTTTGTCAAGTTTCAAAGAGCTACTACAAACCATGTTGGATTTAGAGTTCCAAATTCATCTATCTATATAGGAGAGAACAGAGGGAAACCTAAATATAAAAACTGCTACAGTAGACGAACGCTTCAACCTAGAAGAACAAAATTTGGTGAGCCAAGTGGGGTTTGTGTACTGATCATTACCACCAAGTATCATCAACATTGGGAGAATAAATATTTGCTGGTATTTCGGAAATTCGTAATTTCTTAGAAGCTTGGCAACCCCTCTCAATGAAAGTGCTTTTCCACCGTCTGTGCCTAGGCCTACTTGAAGAGGAAACAAACCATAGAGACAAAACTGAGAACTCTTTCTTTTGTCAAGTTTCAAAGAGCTACTACAAACCATGTTGAATTTAGAGTTCCAAATTCATCTGTCTATATAGGAGAGAACAGAGTGAAACCTAAATATAAAAACTGCTACTGAAAACAAATGCTCCAACCTAGAAGAACAAAATTGGGTGAGCCAAGTGGGATTTGTGTACTGATCATTACCACCAAGTATGATGAACATTGGGTCAAAAAATATTTGCTGGTATTTCGGAATCTCGTAATTTCTTGAAAGATAGGCAACCCCTTTCATTGAAAGTGCTTTTCCACAGTATGTGCCTAGGGCGACTTGAATAGGAAACAAACAATAGAGACAAAACTGAGAACTCCTTTATTTTGTCAAGTTTTAAAGAGCAATTACACACCATGTTGGATTTAGAGTTCCAAATTCATCTATCAATATAGGAGAGAACAGAGTGCAACCTAAAAATGAAAACTGCTACTGTAAACGAAAGCTTCAACCTAGAAGAATAAAATTTGGTGAGCCAAGTGGGATTTTTGGACTTGTCATAACCACCAGGTATCATCGAGATTGGGTGAAAAAATATTTGCTGGTATTTCGGAAACTTGTACTTTCTTGGAAGCTTGGCAACCCCTCTTAATGAAAGTGCTTTTTCACCTTCTGTGCCTAGGGCTACTTGAAGAGGAAACAGACCATAAAGACAAAACTGAGAACTCCTTTATTTTGTCAAGTTTCAAAGAGCTACTACAAACCATGTTGGATTTAGAGTTCCAAATTCATCTCTCTATAGAGCGGAGAACAGAGGGAAACCTAAATATAAAAACTGCTACAGTAGTCGAACCCTTCAACCTAGAAGAACAAAATTTGGTGAGCCAAGTGGGATTTGTGTACCGATCATCACCACCAAGTATCATCAAGACTGGGTGAAAAAATATTTGCTGGTATTTCGGAAAGTGGTTATTTCTTAGAAGCTTGGCCACCCCTCTCAATGAAAGTGCATTTCCACAGTAAGTACCTAGGGCTACTTGAAGAGGAAACAATCCTTAGAGACAAAACTGAGAACTCCTTTATTTTGTCAAGTTTCAAAGAGCTACTGCAAACCATGTTGGATTTAGAGTTCCAAATTCATCTATCTATATAGGAGAGAAGAGAGGGAAACCTAAATATAAAAACTGCTGCAGTAGTCGAACCCTTCAACCTAGAAGAACAAAATTTGGTGAGCCAAGTGGGATTTGTGTACCGATCATTACCACCAAGTATCATATAGATTGGGTGTAAAAATATTTGCTGGTATTTTGGAAACTCGTAATTTCTTGGAAGCTTGGCAACCCCCTCAATGAAAGTGCTTTTCCACAGTCTGTGCCTAAGACTACTTGAACAGGAAACAAAACCTAGACACAAAACTGAGAACTCCTTTATTTTTTCAAGTTTCAAAGAGCTAGTGCAAACTATGTTGGATTTAGAGTTCCAAATTCAATCTATCTATATAGGGGAGAACAGAGGGAAACCTAAATATAAAAACTGCTACAGTAGTCGAACGCTTCAACCTAGAAGAACAAAATTTGGTGGGCCAAGTGGGATTTGTGTACCGATCATCACCACCAATTATCATCAAGACTGGGTGAAAAAATATTTGCTGGTATTTCGGAAACTCGTTATTTCTTAGAAGCTTGGCCACCCCTCTCAATGAAAGTGCATTTCCACAGTAAGTGCCTAGGGCTACTTGAGGAGGAAACAATCCATAGAGACAAAACTGAGAACTCCTTTATTTTCTCAAGTTACAAAGAGTTATTACAAACCATGTTGGATTTAGAGTTCCAAATTCATCTATCTATATAGCAGAGAATAGAGTGAAACCTAAATATAAAAACTGATACTGTATAGGAACGCTTCAACCTAGAAGAAGAAAATTTGGTTAGCCAAGTGGTATTTGTGTACCGATCATTACCACCAACTATCACAAGATTGGGTGTCAAAATTTTTGCTGGCATTTTGGAAACTCTTAATTTCTTGGAAGCTTGGCAACCCCTCTCAATGAAAGTTCTTTTCCACAGTCTCTGCTTAGGGCTACTTGAAGCGGAAACAAATCATAGAGACAAATCTGAGAACTACTTTATTTTGTTAAGTTTCAAAGAGCTACTACAAACCATGTTGGATTTAGAGTTCCAAATTCATCTAACGATATAGCAGAGAACAGAGTGAAACCTAAATATAAAAAATGTTCTAGTAGACGAACGCTTCAAACTAGAAGAAGAAAATTTGATGAGCCATGTGGGATTTGTGTACTGATCATTACCACCAAGTATCATCAACATTGGGTAAAAAAATATTTGCTGGTATTTCGAAAACTCGTAATTTCTTGGAAGCTTGGCAACCCCTCTCAATGAAAGTGCTTTTCCACAGTCTATGCTTAGGGCTACTTGAAGAGGAAACAAACCAAAGAGACAAATCTGAGAACTACTATATTTTGTCAAGTTTCAAAGAGCTACTACAAACCATGTTGGATTTAGAGTTCCAAATTCATCTATCTATATAGCAGAGAATAGAGTGAAACCTAAATATAAAATCTGCTACTGTAGACGAACGCTTCAACCTATAAGAAGAAAATTTGGTGAGCCAAGTGGGATTTGTGCACCGATCATTACCACCAAGTATCATCAAGATTGAGTGTAAAAATATTTGCTGGTATTTTGGAAACTCGTAATTTCTTGGAAGCTTGGCAACGCCTCTCAATGAAAGTGCTTTTCCACAGTCTGTGCCTAGCACTACTTGACCAGGAAACAAAACATAGACACAAAACTGAGAACTACTTTATTTTGTCAAGTTTCAAAGAGCTAATGCAAACCATGTTGGATTTAGAATTCCAAATTCATCTCTCTATATAGCAGAGAATAGAGTGAAACCTAAATATAAAAACTGCTACAGTAGACGAACACTTCAACCAAGAAGAACAAAATTTGGTGAGCCAAGTGGGATTTGTGTACTGATCATCACCACCAAGTATCATCAAGATTGGGTGAAAAAATATTTGCTGGTATTTCGGAAACTCGTAATTTCTTAGAAGCTTGGCAACCCCTCTCATTGAAAGTGCATTTCCACAGTCAGTGCCTAGGGCTACTTGAAGAGGAAACATTCCCTAGAGACAAAACTGAGAACTCCTTTATTTTGTCAAGTTTCAAGGAGCTACTACAAACCATGTTGGATTTAGTGTTCCAAATTCATCTATCCATATAGGAGAGAACAGAGTGAAACCTAAAAATGAAAACTGCAACAGTAGACGAACGCTTCAACCTAGAAGAACAAAATTTGGTGAGCCAAGTGGGATTTGTGTACTGATCATTACCACCAAGTATCATCAACATTGGGTGAAAAAATATTTGCTGGTATTTCGGACACTCGTTATTTCTTAGAAGCTTG
This sequence comes from Callospermophilus lateralis, assembly GCF_048772815.1. NCBI lineage: Eukaryota > Metazoa > Chordata > Mammalia > Rodentia > Sciuridae > Callospermophilus > Callospermophilus lateralis. The sequence goes on from NW_027512904.1 coordinate 167,840, forward strand.
GCAAACCCTCTCAATGAGAGTGCTTTTCCACCGTCTGTGCCTAGGGCTACCTGAAGAGGAAACAAACCATAGAGACAAAACTGAGAACTCCTTTATATTCTCAAGTTTCAAAAATTTACTACAAACCATGTTGGATTTAGAGTTCCAAATTCATCTTTCTATATAGCAGAGAATTGAGTGAAACCTAAATATAAAAACTGATTCTGTATACGAACGCTTCAACCTAGAAGAAGAAAATTTGGTGAGCCAAGTGGCATTTGTGTACTGATCATTACCACCAAGTATCACAAGATTGGGTGTAAAAACTTTTGCTGGCATTTTGGAAACTCGTAATTTCTTGGAAGCTTGGCAACCCCTCTCAATGAAAGTGCTTTTCCACAGTCTCTGCTTATGGCTACTTGAAGCGGAAACAAATCATAGAGACAAAACTGAGAACTCCTTTATTTTGTCAAGTTTCAAAGAGCTACTACAAACGATATTGGATTTAGAGTTCCAAATTCATCTGTCTATATATTAGAGAACAGAGTGAAACCTAAATATAAAAACTGCTACTGAAAACAAACGCTTCAACCTAGAAGAACAAAACTTGGTGAGCCAAGTGGGATTTGTGTACTGATCATTACCACCAAGTATCATCAAGATTCGGTGAAAAAATATTTGCTGGTATTTCGGAAACTCGTTATTTCTTAGAAGCTTGGCAACCCCTCTCAATGAAAGTGCATTTCCACAGTCAGTGCCTAGGGCTATTGAAGAGGAAACAATCCATAGAGACAAAACTGAGAACTCCTTTATTTTCTCAAGTTTCAAAGAGCTACTAAAAACCATGTTGGATTTAGTGTTCCAAATTCATCTATCTATATAGGAGACAACAGAGGGAAACCTAAAAATAAAAACTGCTACTGTAAACGAACGCTTCAACCTAGAAGAACAAAATTTGGTGAGCCAAGTGGGATTTGTGTACTGATCATTACCACCAAGTATGATCAACATTGGGTGAAAAAATATTTGCTGGCATTTTGGAAACCTGTAATTTCTTGGAGCTTGGCCACCCCTCTCAATGAAAGTGCTTTTCCACAGTCTCTGCTTAGGGCTACTTGAAGCGGAAACAAATCATAGAGACAAAACTGAGAACTTTTTTATTTTGTCAAGTTTCAAAGAGCTACTACAAACGATATTGGATTTAGAGTTCCAAATTCATCTGTCTATATAGGAGAGAACAGAGTGAAACCTAAATATAAAAACTGCTACTGAAAACAAACGCTTCAACCTAGAAAAACAAAATTTGGTGAGCCAAGTGGGATTTGTGTACTGATCAATACCACCAAGTACCATGAATATTGGGTGAAAAAATATTTGCTGGTATTTCGGAAACTCGTAATTTCTTGGAATCTTGTCAACCCCTCTCAATGAAAGTGCTTTTCCACAGTCTGTGCCTAGCACTACTTGAACAAGAAACAAAACATAGACACAAAACTGAGAACTACCTTATTGTGTCAAGTTTCAAAGAGCTACTGCAAACCATGTTGGATTTAGAAATCCAAATTCATCTATCTATATAGGAGAGAATAGAGGAAAACCTAAATATAAAAACTGCAACAGTAGACGAACGCTTCAACCTAGGAGAACAAAATTTGGTGAGCAAAGTGGGATTTGTGTACTGATCATTACCACCAAGTATCATCAACATTGGGTGAAAAAATATTTGCTGGTATTTCGGAAACTCGTTATTTCTTAGAAGCTTGGCAACCCCTCGCAATGAAAGTGCTTTTCCACAGTCTCTGCCTAGGGATACTTGAAGAGGAAACAAACCATAGAGACAAAACTGAGAACTCCTTTATTTTGTCAAGTTTCAAAGAGCTACTACAAACCATGTTGGATTTAGAGTTTCAAATTTATCTATGTATATAGGAGAGATCAGAATGAAACCTAAAAATGAAAACTGATTCTGTAAACGAACGCTTCAACCTAGAAGAACAAAATTTGGTGAACCAAATGGGATTTGTGCACTGATCATTACCACGAAGTATTATCAAGATTGGTTGAAAAAATATTTGCTGGTATTTTGGAATCTCGTTATTTCTTAGAAGCTTGGCAACCCCTCTAAATGAAAGTTCTTTTCCACAGACTTGCCTAAGACTCTTGAAGATGAAACAAAACATAGAGAAAAAACTGAGTACTCCTTTAATTTGTCAAATTTCAAAGAGCTACTAGAAACCATGTTGGATTTAGTGTTCCAAATTCATCTATCTATATCGGAGAGAACAGAGTGAAACCTAAAAATAAAAACTGCTACTGTAAACGAACGCTTCAACCTAGAAGAACAAAATTTGGTGAGCCAAGTGGGATTTGTGTACTGATCATTACCACCAAGTATCATGAAGATTCGGTGAAAAACTATTTGCTGGTATTTCAGAAACTCGTTATTTCTTAGAAGCTTGGCAACCCCACTCAATGAAAGTGCTTTTCCACACTCTGTGCCTAGGTCTACTTGAAGAGGAAACAAAACATAGAGACAAAACTGAGAACTACTTTACTTTGTCAATTTTCAAGGAGCTACTGCAAACCATGTTGGATTTAGAGTTCCAAATTCATCTATCTATATAGGAGAGAATACAGGACAACCTAAATATAAAAACTGCAACAGTAGACGAACGCTTCAACCAAGAAGAACAAAATTTGGTGAGTCAAGTGGGATTTGTGTACTGATCATTACCACCAAGTATCATCAACATTGGGTGAAAAAATATTTGCTGGTATTTCGGAAACTCGTTATTTCTTAGAAGCTTGGCAAACCCTCTCAATGAGAGTGCTTTTCCACCGTCTGTGCCTAGGGCTACTTGAAGAGGAAACAAACCATAGAGACAAAACTGAGAACTCCTTTATTCTCTCAAGTTTCAAAGAGCTACTACAAACCATTTTGGATTTAGAGTTCCAAATTCATTTATCTATATAGCAGAGAATAGAGTGAAACCTAAATATAAAAACTGCTGCTGTAGATGAACGCTTCACCCTAGAAGAAGAAAATTTGGTGAGCCAAGTGGGATTTGTGTACCGATCATTACCACCAAGTATCATCAAGATTGGGTGTAAAAATATTTGCTGGTATTTTGGAAACTTGTAATTTCTTGGATGCTTGGCAACCCCTCTCAATGAAAGTGCTTTTCCACAGTCTGTGCCTAGCACTACTTGAACAGGAAACAAAACATAGACACAAAATTGAGAACTACCATATTTTCTCAAGTTTCAAAGAGCTAATGCAAACCATGTTGGATTTAGAAATCCAAATTCATCTATCTATATAGGAGAGAACAGAGGAAAACCTAAATATAAAAACTGCTACAGAAGACGAACGCTTCAACCTAGAAGAAGAAAATTTATTGAGCCAAGTTGGATTTTGTACCGATCATCACCACCAAGTATCATCATGATTGGGTGAAAAAATATTTGCTGGTATTTCGGAAACTCGTTTTTTTTTTAGAAGCTTGGCAACCCCTCTCAATGAAAGTGCTTTTCCACAGTCAGTGCCTAGGGCTACTTTAAGACGAAACAATCCATAGAGACATAACTGAGAACTCCGTTATTTTGTCAAGTTTCAAAGAGCTACTACAAACCATGTTGGATTTAGTGTTCCAAATTCATCTATCTATATCGGAGAGAACAGAGTGAAATCTAAAAATAAAAACTGCTACTGTAAACGAACGCTTCAACCTACAAGAAGAAAATTTGGTGAGCCAAGTGGGATTTGTGTACTGATCATTACCACCAAGTATCATGAAGATTCGGTGAAAAAGTATTTGCTGGTATTTCAGAAACTCGTTATTTCTTAGAAGCTTGGCAACCCCACTCAATGAAAGTGCTTTTCCACACTCTGTGCCTAGGTCTACTTGAAGAGGAAACAAAACATAGAGACAAAACTGAGAACTACATTATTTTGTCAAGTTTCAAGCAGCTACTGCAAACCATGTTGGATTTAGAGTTCCAAATTCATCTATCTATATAGGAGAGAATAGAGGAAAACCTAAATATAAAAACTGCAACAGTAGACGAATGCTTCAACCTAGAAGAACAAAATTTGGTGAGTCAAGTGGGATTTGTGTACTGATCATTACCACCAAGTATCATCAACATTGGGTGAAAAAATATTTGCTGGTATTTCGGAAACTCGTTATTTCTTAGAAGCTTGGCAAACCCTCTCAATGAGAGTGCTTTTCCACCGTCTGTGCCTAGGCCTACTTGAAGAGGAAAGAAACCATAGAGACAAAACTGAGAACTCCTTTATTCTCTCAAGTTTCAAAGAGCTACTACAAACCATGTTGGATTTAGAGTTCCAAATTCATCTATCTATATAGCAGAGAATAGAGTGAAACCTAAATATAAAAACTGATACTGTATACGAACGCTTCAACCTAGAAGAAGAAAATTTGGTGAGCCAAGTGGGATTTGTGTACCGATCATTACCACCAAGTATCACAAGATTGGGTTTAAAAATATTTACTGGCATTTTGGAAACTCGTAATTTCTTGGAAGCTTGGAAACCCCTCTCAATGAAAGTGCTTTTCCACAGTCTCTGCTTAGGGCTACTTGAAGCGGAAACAAATCATAGAGACAAAACTGAGAACTCCTTTATTTTGTCAAGTTTCAAAGAGCTAATACAAACCATAATGGATTTATAGTTCCAAATTCATCTGTTTGTATCGGAGAGAACAGAGGGAAACCTAAATATAAAAACTGCTACTGAAAACAAAAGCTTCAACCTAGAAGAACAAAATTTTGGTGAGCCAAGTGGGATTTGTGTACTGATCATTATCACAAGTATCATCAAGATTCGGTGAAAAAATATTTGCTGGTATTTCGGAAACTCGTTATTTCTTAGAAGCTTGGCAACCCCTCTCAATGAAAGTGCTTTTCCACAGTCTGTGCCTAGGACTACTTGAACAGGAAACAAAACATAGAGACAAAACGGAGAACTACTTTATTTTGTCAAGTTTCAAAGAACTACTGCAAACCATGTTGGATTTAGAGTTTCAAATTCATCTATCTATATAGGAGAGAACAGAGGGAAACCTAAATATAAAAACTGCTACAGTATACGAACGCTTCAACCTAGCAGAACATAATATGGTGAGCCAAGTGGGATTTGTGTACCGATCAATACCACCAAGTATCATGAATATTGGGTGAACAAATATTTGCTGGTATTTCGGAAACTCGTAATTTCTTGGAAGCGTGGCAACCCCTCTCAAGGAAAGTGCTTTTCCACAGTCTGTGCCTAGGACTACTTGAACAGGAAACAAAACATAGAGACAAAACGGATAACTACTTTATTTTGTCAAGTTTCAAAGAGCTACTGCAAACCATGTTGGATTTAGAGTTTCAAATTCAACTGTCTATATAGGAGAGAACAGAGGGAAACCTAAATATAAAAACTGCTACAGTAGACGAACGCTTCAACCTAGCAGAACATAATATGGTGAGCCAAGTGGGATTTGTGCACCGATCATTACCACCAAGTATCATGAATATTGGGTGAACAAATATTTGCTGGTATTTCGGAAACTCGTTATTTCTTAGAAGCTTGGCAAACCCTCTCAATGAAAATACTTTTCCACCGTCTGTGCCTAGGGCTACTTGAAGAGGAAACAAACCAAGGAGACAAAACTGAGAACTACTTTATTTTGTCAAGTTTCAAAGAGCTACTACAAACCATGTTGGATTTAGAGTTCCAAATTCATCTATCGATATAGCAGAGAACAGAGTGAAACATAAATATAAAAAATGTTCTGGTAGACGAACGCTTCAACCGAGAAGAACAAAATTTGATCAGCCATGTGGGATTTGTGTACTTATCATTACCACCAAGTATCATCAACATTGGGTAAAAAAATATTTGCTGGTATTTCGAAAACTCGTAATTTCTTGGAAGCTTGGCAACCCCTCTCAATGAAAGTGCTTTCCACAGTCTATGCTTAGGGCTACTTGAAGAGGAACAAACCAAAGAGACAAATCTGAGAACTCCTTTATTTTGTCAAGTTTCAAAGAGCTACTACAAACCATGTTGGATTTAGAGTTCCAAATTCATCTATCTATATAGCAGAGAACAGAGTGAAACCAAAATATAAAAAATGTTCTAGTAGACGAACGCTTCAACCTAGAAGAACAAAATTTGATGAGCCAAGTGGGATTTGTGTACTGATCATTAACACCAAGTATCATCAATATTGGGTAAAAAAATATTTGCTGGTATTTCTGAAACTCGTAATTTCTTGGAAGCTTGGCAACCCCTCTAAATGAAAGTGCTTTTCCACAGTATATGCTTATTGCAACTTCAAGAGGAAACAAACCATAGAGACAAATCTAAGAACTACTTTATTTTGTCAAGTTTCAAAGAGCTACTACAAACCATGTTGGATTTAGAGTTCCAAATTCATCTATCTATATAGCAGAGAATAGAGTGAAACCTAAATATAAAATCTGCTACTGTAGACGAACGCTTCAACCTAGAAGAAGAAAATTTGGTGAGCCAAGTGGGATTTGTGTACCGATCATTACCACCAAGTATCATCAAGATTGGGTGTAAAAATATTTCCTGGTATTTTGGAAACTCGTAATTTCTTGGAAAGCTTGGCAACGCCTCCAATGAGAGTTTTCCACAGTCTGTGCCTAGCACTACTTGACCAGGAAACAAAACATAGACACAAAACTGAGAACTACTTTATTTTTTTAAGTTTCAAAGAGCTAATGCAAACCATGTTGGATTTAGAATTCCAAATTCATCTATCTATATAGGAGAGAACAGAGGAAACCTAAATATAAAAACTGCTACAGTAGACGAACACTTCAACCTAGAAGAACAAAATTTGGTGAGCCAAGTGGGATTTGTGTACCGATCATCACCACCAAGTATCATCAAGATTGGGTGAAAAAATATTTGCTGGTATTTCGGAAACTCGTAATTTCTTAGAAGCTTGGCAACCCCTCTCAATGAAAGTGAATTTCCACAGTCAGTGCCTAGGGCTACTTGAAGAGGAAACAATCCATAGAGACAAAACTGAGAACTCCTTTATTTTGTCAAGTTTCAAGGAGCTACTACAAACCATGTTGGATTTAGTGTTCCAAATTCATGTATCTATACAGGAGAGAACAGAGTGAAACCTAAAAAAAAAAAACTGCTACTGTAAACGAACGCTTCAACCTAGAAGAACAAAATTTGGTGAGCCAAGTGGGATGTGTGTACTGATCATTACCACCAAGTATCATCAAGATTCGGTGAAAAAGTATTTGCTGCAATTTCGGAAACTCGTTATTTCTTTGAAGCTTGGCAACCACACTCAATGAAAGTGCTTTTCCACACTCTGTGAATAGGGCTACCTGAAGAGGAAACAAACCATAGAGACAAAACTGAGAACTCCTTTATATTCTCAAGTTTCAAAGAGCTACTACAAACCATGTTGGATTTAGAGTTCCAAATTCATCTATCTATATAGCAGAGAATAGAGTGAAACCTAAATATAAAAACTGATGCTGTATACGAACGCTTCAACCTAGAAGAAGAAAATTTGGTGAGCCAAGTGGGATTTGTGTACTGATAATTACCACCAAGTATCACAAGATTGGATGTAAAAATATTTGCTGGCATTTTGGAAACTCGTAATTTCTTGGAAACTTGGCAACCCCTCTCAATGAAAGTGCTTTTCCAGAGTCTCTGCTTATGGCTACTTGAAGTGGAAACAAATCATAGAGACAAAACTGAGAACTCCTTTATTTTGTCAAGTTTCAAAGAGCTACTACAAACGATATTGGACTTAGAGTTCCAAATTCATCTGTCTATATAGTAGAGAACAGAGTGAAACCTAAACATAAAAACTGCTACTGAAAACAAACGCTTCAACCTAGAAAAACAAAATTTGGTGAGTCAAGTGGGATTTGGGTACTGATCATTACCACCAAGTATCATCAACATTGGGTGAAAAAATATTTGCTGGTATTTCGGAAACTCGTTATTTCTTAGAAGCTTGGCAACCGCTCTCAATGAAAGTGCTTTTCCACAGTCTCTGCTTAGGGCTACTTGAAGCGGAAACAAATCAAAGAGACAAAACTGAGAACTCCTTTATTTTGTCAAGTTTCAAAGAGCTACTACAAACCATATTGATTTTAGAGTTCCAAATTCATCTCTCTATATAGGAAAGAACATAGGGAAACCTAAATATAAAAACTGCTACTGAAAACAAAAGCTTCAACCTAGAAGAAGAAAATTTGGTGAGCCAAGTGGGATTTGTGTACTGATCATTACCACAAGTATCATCAAGATTCGGTGAAAAAATATTTGCTGGTATTTCGGAAACTCGTTATTTCTTAGAAGCTTGGCAACCCCTCTCAAAGAAAGTGCTTTTCCACAGTCTGTGCCTAAGACTACTTGAACAGGAAACAAAACATAGAGACAAAACGGAGAACTAATTTATTTTGTCAAGTTTCAAATAGCTACTGCAAACCATGTTGGATTTAGAGTTCCAAATTCATCTATCTATATAGGAGAGAACAGAGGGAAACCTAAATATAAAAACTGCTACAGTAGACGAACGCTTCAACCTAGCAGAACAAAATTTGGTGAGCCAAGTGGGATTTGTGTACCGATTAATACAACCAAGTATCATGAATATTGGGTGAAAAAATACTTGCTGGTATTTCGGAAACTCGTAATTTCTTTTAAGCTTGGCAAAACCTCTCAATGAAAGTGCTTATCCACAGTCTCTGGTTAGGGCTACTTGAAGTGGAAACAAATCATAGAGACAAAACTGAGAACTCCTTTATTTTTTCATGTTTCAAAGATCCAATACAAACCATATTGGATTTAGAGTTCCAAATTCATCTGTCTATATAGGAGAGAACACAGGGAAACCTAAATATTAAAACTGCTACTGTAGACGAACGCTTCAACCTAGAAGAACAAAATTTGGTGAGCCAAGTGGGATTTGTGTACTGATCATTACCACCAAGTATGATGAACATTGGGTAAAAAAATATTTGCTGGTATTTCTAAAACTCGTTATTTCTTGGAAGCTTGGCAACCCCTCTAAATCAAAGTGCTTTTCCACAGTCTCTGCTTAGGTCTGCTTGAAGCTGAAACAAATCATAGAGACAAAACTTGGAACACCTTTATTTTGTCAAGTTTCAAAAATCTACTACAAACGATATTGGATTTTCGGTTCCAAATTCATCTGTCTATATAGGAGAGAACAGAGGGAAACCTAAATATAAAAACTGCTACTGTAAACAAACGCTTCAACATAGAAGAACAAAATTTGGTGAGCCAAGTGGGATTTGTGTACTGATCATTACCACCAAGTATCATCAAGATTCGGTGAAAAAATATTTGATGGTATTTCGGAAACTCATTATTTCTTAGAAGCTTGGCAACCCCTCTCAATGAAAGTGCTTTTCCACAGTCTGTGCCTAGGACTACTTGAACAGGAAACAAAACATAGAGACAAAACGGAGAACTACTTTATTTTGTTAAGTTTCAAAGAGCTACTGCAAACCATGTTGGATTTAGAGTTCCAAATTCATCTATCTATATAGGAGAGAACAGAGGGAAACCTAAATATAAAAACTGCTACAGTAGACGAACACTTCAACCTAGCAGAACAAAATTTGGTGAGCCAAGTGGGATTTGTATACCGATCAATACAACCAAGTATCATGAATATTGGGTGAAAAAATATTTGCTGGTATTTGGGAAACTCGTAATTTCTTGGAAGCTTGGCAACCCCTCTCAATGAAAGTGCTTATCCACAGTCTCTGGTTAGGGCTACTTGAAGTGGAAACAAATCATAGAGACAAAACTGAGAACTCCTTTATTTTTTCATGTTTCAAAGATCTACTACAAACCATATTGGATTTAGAGTTCCAAATTCATCTGTCTATATAGGAGAGAACAGAGGGAAACCTAAATATTAAAACTGCTACTGTAGACGAACGCTTCAACCTAGAAGAACAAAATTTGGTGACCCAAGTGGGATTTGTGTACTGATCATTACCACCAATTATCATCAACATTGGGTAAAAAAATATTTGCTGGTATTTCTAAAACTCGTTATTTCTTGGAAGCTTGGCAACCCCTCACAATCAAAGTGCTTTTCCACAGTCTCTGCTTAGGGCTGCTTGAAGCGGAAACAAATCATAGAGACAAAACTTGGAACACCTTTATTTTGTCAAGATTCAAAAATCTACTACAAACGATATTGGATTTACGGTTCCAAATTCATCTGTCTATATAGGAGAGAACAGAGGGAAACCTAAATATGAAAACTGCTACTGTAAACAAACGCTTCAACATAGCAGAACAAAATTTGGTGAGCCAAGTGGGATTTGTGTACTGATCATTACCACCAAGTATCATCAAGATTCGGTGAAAAAATATTTGATGGTATTTCGGAAAATCGTTATTTCTTAGAAGCTTGGCAACCCCTCTCAATGAAAGTGCTTTTCCACAGTCTGTGCCTAGGACTACTTGAACAGAAAACAAAACATAGAGACAAAACGGAGAACTACTTTATTTTGTTAAGTTTCAAAGAGCTACTGCAAACCATGTTGGATTTAGAGTTCCAAATTCATCTATCTATATAGGAGAGAACAGAGGGAAATCTAAATATAAAAACTGCTACAGTAGACGAACGCTTCAACTTAGCAGAACAAAATTTTGTGAGCCAAGTGGGATTTGTGTACCGATCAATACCACCAAGTATCATGAATATTGGGTGAACAAATATTTGCTGGTATTTCAGAAACTCGTAATTTCTTGGAAGCTTGGCAACCCCTCTCAATCAAAGTGCTTTTCCACAGTAAGTGCCTAGGGTTACTTGAAGAGGAAACAATCCATAGAGACAAAACTGAGAAATTCTTTATTTTCTCAAGTTACAAGGAGGTACTACAAACCATGTTGGATTTAGAGTTAAAAATTCATCTATCTATATAGGAGAGAACAGAGTGAAACCTAAAAATAAAAACTGCTACTGTAAACGAACGTTTCAACCTAGAAGAAGAAAATTTGGTGAGCCAAGTGGGATTTGTGTACCGATCATTACCACCAACTATCACAAGATTGGGTGTAAAAATTTTTGCTGGCATTTTGGAAACTCCTAATTTCTTGGAAGCTTGGCAAACCCTCTCAAAGAAAGTACTTTTCCACAGTCTTTGCTTAGGGCTGCTTGAAGCGGAAACAAATCATAGAGACAAAACTGGGAACTCCTTTATTTTGTCAAGTTTCAAAAATCTACTACAAACGATATTGGATTTACGGTTACAAATTCATCTGTCTATATAGGGGAGAACAGAGTGAAACCTAAATATAAAAACTGCTACTGTAAACAAAGGCTTCAACATAGAAGAACAAAATTTGGTGAGCCAAGTGGCATTTGTGTACTGATCATTACCACCAAGTATCATCAAGATTCGGTGAAAAAATATTTGATGGTATTTGGGAAACTCGTTATTTCTTAAAAGCTTGGCAACCCCACTCAATGAAAGTGCTTTTCCACACTCTGTGCCTAGGGCTACCTGAAGAGGAAACAAACCATAGAGACAAAACTGAGAACTCCTTTATATTCTCAAGTTTCAAAGAGCTACTACAAACCATGTTGAATTTAGAGTTCCAAATTCATCTATCTATATAGCAGAGAATAGAGTGAACCCTAAATATAAAAACTGATACTGTATACGAACGCTTCAACCTAGAAGAAGAAAATTTGGTGAGCCAAGTGGGATTTGTGTACTGATCATTACCACCAAGTATCACAAGATTGGGTGTAAAAATATTTGCTGGCATTTTGGAAACTCGTAATTTCTTGGAAACTTGGCAACCCCTCTCAATGAAAGTCCTTTTCCACAGTCTCTGCTTATGGCTACTTGAAGCGGAAACAAATCATAGAGACAAAACTGAGAACTCCTTTATTTTGTCAAGTTTCAAAGAGCTACTACAAACGATATTGGACTTAGAGTTCCAAATTCATCTGGCTATATAGGAGAGAACAGAGTGAAAACTAAATATAAAAACTGCTACTGAAAACAAGCGCTTCAACCTAGAAGAACAAAATTTGGTGAGCCAAGTGGGATTTGTGTACGGATCATTACCACCAAGTATCATCAAGATTGGGTGAAAAAATATTTGCTGGTATTTCGGAAACTCGTTATTTCTTAGAAGCTTGGCAACCCCTCTCAATGAAAGTGCATTTCCACAGTCAGTGCCTAGGGCTATTGAAGAGGAAACAATCCATAGAGACAAAACTGAGAACTCCTTTATTTTGTCAAGTTTCAAATAGCTACTACAAACGATATTGGATTTAGAGTTCCAAATTCATCTGTCTATATAGTAGAGAACAGTGTGAAACCTAAATATAAAAACTGCTACTGAAAACAAACGCTTCAACCTAGAAAAACAAAATTTGGTGACCCAAGTGGGATTTGTGTACTGATCATTACCACCAAGTATCATCAACATTGGGTGAAAAAATATTTGCTGGTATTTCGGACACTCGTTATTTCTTAGAAGCTTGGCAAACCCTCTCAATGAGAGTGCTTTTCCACCGTCTGTGCCTACGGCTACTTGAAGAGGAAACAAACCATAGAGACAAAACTGAGAACTCCTTTAATCTCTCAAGTTTCCAAGAGCTACTACAAACCATGTTGGATTTAGAGTTTCAAATTCATCTATCTATATAGGAGAGAACAGAGGGAAACCTAAATATAAAAACTGCTACTGTAGATGAACGCTTCAACCTAGCAGAACATAATATGGTGAGCCAAGTGGGATTTGTGTACCAATCAATACCACCAGGTATCATGAATATTGGGTGAACAAATATTTGCTGGTATTTCGAAAACTCGTAATTTCTTGGAAGCTTGGCAAACCCTCTCAATGAAAGTGCTTTTCCATAGTCTCTGCTTAGGGCTACTTGAAGCGGAAACATATCATAGAGACAATACAGAGAACTCCTTTATTTTGTCAAGTTTCAAAGAGCTACTACAAACCATATTGGATTTAGAGTTCCAAATTCATCTGTCTATATAGGAGAGAACATAGGAAAACCTAAATATAAAAACTGCTACTGTAGACGAACGCTTCAACCTAGAAAAACAAAATTTGGTGAGCCAAGTGGGATTTGTGTACTGATCATTACCACCAAGTATCATCAACATTGGGTGAAAAAATATTTGCTGGTATTTCGGAAACTCGTTATTTCTTAGAAGCTTGGCAAACCCTCTCAATGAAAATGCTTTTCCACCGTCTGTGCCTAGGGCTACTTGAAGAGGAAACAAACCAAAGAGACAAATCTGAGAACTACTTTATTTTGTCAAGTTTCAAAGAGCTACTACAAACCATGTTGGATTTAGAGTTCCAAATTCATCTATCGATATAGCAGAGAACAGAGTGAAACCTAAATATAAAAAATGTTCTAGTAGACGAACGCTTCAACCTAGAAGAACAAAATTTGATGAGCCATGTGGGATTTGTGTACTTATCATTACCACCAAGTATCATCAACATTGGCTAAAAAAATATTTGCTGGTATTTCGAAAAATCGTAATTTCTTGGAAGCTTGGCAACCCCTCTCAATGAAAGTGCTTTTCCACAGTCTATGCTTAGGGCTACTTGAAGAGGAAACAAACCAAAGAGACAAATCTGAGAACTACTTTATTTTGTCAAGTTTCAAAGAGCTACTACAAACCATGTTGGATTTAGAGTTCCAAATTCATCTATCGATATAGCAGAGAACAGAGTGAAACCAAAATATAAAAAATGTTCTAGTAGACGAACGCTTCAACCTAGAAGAACAAAATTTGATGAGCCAAGTGGGATTTGTGTACTGATCATTAACACCAAGTATCATCAATATTGGGTAAAAAAATATTTGCTGGTATTTCTGAAACTCGTAATTTCTTGGAAGCTTGGCAACAGCTCTAAATGAAAGTGCTTTTCCACAGTATATGCTTAGGGCAACTTCAAGAGGAAACAAACCATAGAGACAAATCTGAGAACTACTTTATTTTGTCAAGTTTCAAAGAGCTACTACAAACCATGTTGGATTTAGAGTTCCAAATTCATCTATCTATATAGCAGAGAATAGAGTGAAACCTAAATATAAAAACTGCTACTGTAGACGAACGCTTCAACCTAGAAGAAGAAAATTTGGTGAGCCAAGTGGGATTTGTGTACCGATCATTACCACCAAGTATCATCAAGATTGGGTGTAAAAATATTTCCTGGTATTTTGGAAACTCGTAATTTCTTGGAAGCTTGGCAACGCCTCTCAATGAGAGCTTTTCCACAGTCTGTGCCTAGCACTACTTGACCAGGAAACAAAACATAGACACAAAACTGAGAACTACTTTATTTTTTCAAGTTTCAAAGAGCTAATGCAAACCATGTTGGATTTAGAATTCCAAATTCATCTATCTATATAGGAGAGAACAGAGGGAAACCTAAATATAAAAACTGCTACAGTAGAAGAACACTTCAACCTAGAAGAACAAAATTTGGTGAGCCAAGTGGGATTTGTGTACCGATCATCACCACCAAGTATCATCAAGATTGGGTGAAAAAATATTTTCTGGTATTTCGGAAACTCGTTATTTCTTAGAAGCTTGGCAACCCCTCTCAATGAAAGTGCTTTTCCACAGTCTGTGCCTAGGACTACTTGAACAGGAAACAAAACATAGAGACAAAACTGAAAACTCCTTTATTTTGTCAAGTTTCAAAGAGCTAGTACAAACCATGTTGGATTTAGAGTTCCAAATTCATCTATCTATATTGGAGAGGACACAGTGAAACCAAAAAATAAAAACTGAGACTGTAAACGAACGCTTCAACCTAGAAGAACAATATTTGTTGAGCCAAGTGGGATTTGTGTACTTGTCATTACCACAACGTATGATGAACATTGGGTGAAAAAATATTTGCTGGTGTTTCAAAAACTCGTAATTTCTTGAAAGCTTGGCAACCCCTTTCATTAAAAAGTGCTTTTCCACAGTCTGTGCCTAGGGCGATTGAATAGGAAACAAACCAAAAAGACGAAACTGAGAACTCCTTTAATTTGTCAAGTTTTAAAGAGCAATTACACACCATGTTGGATTTAGTGTTCCAAATTCATCTATTGATATAGGAGAGAACAGAGTGAAACCTAAATATAAAAACTGCTACTGTAGACGAACGCTTCAACCCAGAAGAACTAAATTTGGTGAGCCAAGTGGGATTTGTGTACTGATCATTACCACCAAGTATCATCAACACTGGGTGAAAAAAAAATTGCTGGTATTTCGGAAACTCGTTATTTCTTGGAAGCTTGGCTACCCCTTTCAATGAAAGTGCTTTTCCACAGTCTCTGCTTAGGGCTACATGAAACGGAAAAAAATCATAGAGACTAAACTGAAAACTCCTTTATTTTCTCAAGTTTCAAAGAGCTACTACAAACCATGTTGGATTTAGAGTTCCAAATTCATCTATCAATATAGGAGAGAACAGAGTGCAACCTAAAAATGAAAACTGCTACTGTAAACAAAAGCTTCAACCTAGAAGAACAAAATTTGGTGAGCCAAGTGGGATTTTTGGACTTGTCATTACCACCACGTATCATCGAGATTGGGTGAAAAAATATTTGCTGGTATTTCGGAAACTCGTACTTTCTTGGAATCTTGGCAACCCCTCTTAATGAAAGTGCTTTTTCACCTTCTGTGCCTAGGGCTACTTGAAGGGGAAACAAACCATAGAGACAAAACTGAGAACTCCTTTATTTTGTCAAGTTTCAAAGAGCTACTACAAACCATGTTGCATTTAGTGTTCCAAATTCATCTATCTGTAGAGCAGAGAAACAGTGAAACCTAAATATAAAAACTGCTACTGTAGACGAAAGCTTCAACCTAGAAGAACAAAATTTGGTGAGCCAAGTGGGATTTGTGTACTGATCATCACCATCAAGTATAATCAAGATTGGGTGAAAAAATATTTGTTGGTATTTTGGAAACCCTTTATTTCTTAAAAGCTTGGCAACACCTCTCAATGAAAGTGCTTTTCCACAGTCTGTGCCTAGGGCTACTTGAAGAGGAAACAACCCATAGAGACAAATCTGAGAACTCTTTTATTTTGTTAAGTTTCAAAGTGCTACTACAAACCATGATGGATTTAGAGTTCCAAATTCATCTATCTATATAGCAGAGAACAGAGTGAAACCTAAAAATAAAAACTGCTACTGTAGACGAACGCCTCAAACTAGAAGAAGAAAATTTGGTGAGCAAAGTGGGATTTGTCTACCGATCATTACCACCAAGTATCATCAAGATTGGGTGTAAAAATATTTGCTCGTATTTTGGAAACTCGTAATTTCTTGGATGCTTGGCAACCCCTCTCAATGAAAGTGCTTTTTCACAGTCTGTGCCTAGCACTACTTGAACAGGAAACAAAACATAGACACAAAACTGAGAACTACCTTATTTTGTCAAGTTTCAAAGAGCTACTGCAAACCATGTTGGATTTAGAAATCCAAATTCATCTATCTATATAGGAGAGAACAGAGGGAAACCTAAATATAAAAACTGCTACAGTAGATGAACGCTTCAACCTAGAAGAAGAAAATTTGGTGAGCCAAGTGGGATTTGTGTACCGATAATCACCACCAAGTATCATCAAGATTGGGTGAAAAAATATTTGCCGGTATTTCGGAAACTCGTTTTTTCTTAGAAGCTTGGCAACCCCTCTCAATGAAAGAGCATTTCCACAGTCAGTGCCTAGGACTACTTGAAGAGGAAACAAATCATAGAGACAAAACTGAGAACTCCTTTATTTTCACAAGTTTCAAAGAGCTACTAAAAACCATATTGGATTTAGAGTTCCAAATTCATCTGTCTATATATGAGAGAACAGAGGGAAACCTAAATATAAAAACTGCTACTGTACACGAATGCTTCAACCTAGAAGAACAAAATTTGGTGAGCCAAGTGGAATTTGTGTACTGATCATAACCACCAATTATCACAAGATTGGGTGAAAAAATATTTGCTGGCAATTTGGAAAATCCTAATTTCTTGGAAGCTTGGCCACCCCTCTCAATGAAAGTGCTTTTCCACAGTCTCTGCTTAGGGCTAATTGAAGCGGAAACAAATCATAGAGACAAAACTGAGAACTCCTTTATTTTGTCAAGTTTCAAAGAGCTACAACAAACGATATTGGGTTCAGAGTTTCAAATTCATCTGTCTATATAGGAGAGAACAGAGTGAAACCTAAATATAAAAATTGCTACTGAAAACAAACGCTTCAACCTAGAATTACAAAATTTGGTGAGCCAAGTGGGATTTGTGTACTGATCATTACCACCAAGTATCATCAAGATTCGGTTAAAAAATATTTGCTGGTATTTCAGAAACTCGTTATTTCTTAGAAGCCTTGCAACCCCTCTCAATGAAAGTGCTTTTCCACAGTCTGTGCCTAGGACTACTTGAACAGGAAACAAAACATAGAGACAAAACTGAGAACTACTTTATTTTGTCAAGTTTCAAAGAGCTAATGCAAACCATGTTGGATTTAGAGTTCCAAATTTATCTATCTATAAAGGAGAGAACAGAGGGAAATCTAAATATAAAAACTGGTACAGTAGACGAAGGCTTCAACCTAGAAGAACAAAATTTGGTGAGCAAAGTGGGATTTGTGTACCGATCATTACCACCAAGTATCATCAAGATTGGGTGTAAAAATATTTGCTGGTATTTCGGAAACTCGTAATTTCTTTAAAAGCTTGGCAACCCCTCTCAATGAAAGTGCTTTTCCACAGTCTCTGCCTAGGGCTACTTGAAGCAGAAAAAAATCATAGAGACAAAACTGAGAACTTGTTTATTTTGTCAAGTTTCAAAGAGCTACTACGAACCATATTGGATTTAGAGTTCCAAATTCATCTGTCTATATAGGAGAGAACAGAGTGAAACCTAAATATAAAAACTGCTACTGTAAACAAACGCTTCAACATAGAAGAACAAAATTTGGTGAGCCAAGTGGGATTTGTGTACTGATCATTACCATCTGGTATCATCAAGATTCGGTGAAAAAATATTTGATGGTATTTCGGAACCTCGTTATTTCTTAGAAGCTTGGCAACCCCTCTCAATGAAAGTGCTTTTCCACAGTCTGTGCCTAGGACTACTTGAACAGGAAACAAAATATAGAGACAAAACTGAGAACTACTTTATTTTGTCAAGGTTCAAAGAGCTACTGCAAACCCTGTTGTATTTAGAGTTCCACATTCATCTATCTATATAGGAGAGAACAGAGGGAAACCTAAATATAAAAACTGCTACAGTAGACGAACGTTTCAAACTACAGAACAAAATTTGGTGAGCCAAGTGGGATTTGTGTACCGATCAATACCACCAAGTATCATGAATATTGGGTGAAAAAATATTTGCTGGTGTTACGGAAACTCGTAATTTCTTGGAAGCTTGGCAACCCCTCTCAATGAAAGTGCTTTTCCACAGTCTCTGCTTAGGGCTACTTGAAGCGGAAACAAATCATAGAGACAAAACTGAGAACTCCTTTATTTTCTCAAGTTTCAAAGAGCTACTAAAAACCAAATTGGATTTAGAGTTCCAAATTCATCTGTCTATATAGGAGAGAACAGAGTGAAACCTAAATATAAAAACTGCTACTGTACACGAATGCTTCAAACTACAAGAATAAAATTTGGTGAGCCAAGTGGTATTTGTGTACTGATCATAACCACAAATTATCACAAGATTGGGTGAAAAAATATTTGCTGGCATTTTGGAAACACTTAATTTCTTGGAAGCTTAGCAACCCCTCTCAATGAAAGTGCTTTTCAACAGTCTCTGCTTTGTGCTAATTGAAGCGGAAACAAATCATAGATACAAAACTGAGAACTCCTTTATTTTGTCAAGCTTCAAAGAGCTACTACAAACGATATTGGATTCAGAGTTCCAAATTCATCTGTCAATATAGGAGAGAACAGAGTGAAACCTAAATATAAAAACTGCTACTGAAAACAAACGCTTCAACCTAGAATTACAAAATTTGGTGAGCCAAGTGTGATTTGTGTACTGATCATTACCACCAAGTATCATCAAGATTCGGTGAAAAAATATTTGCTGGTATTTCAGAAACTCCTTATTTCTTAGAAGCTTGGCAACCCCTCTCAATGAAAGTGCTTTTCCACAGTCTGTGCCTAGGACTACTTGAACAGGAAACAAAACATAGAGGCAAAACTGAGAACTACTTTATTTTGTCAAGTTTCAAAGAGCTACTGCAAACCATGTTGAATTTAGAGTTCCAAATTCATCTATCTATATAGGAGAGAACAGAGGGCAACCTAAATATAAATACTGCTACTGTAGACGAACGCTTCAACCTAGCAGAAGAATATTTGGTGAGCCAAGTGGGAATTGTGTACTGCTCATTACCACCAAGTATCATCAAGTTTGGGTGTAAAAATATTTGATAGTATTTTGGAAACTCGTAATTTCTTGGAAGCTTGGCAACCCCTCTCAATGAAATTGTTTTCCACAGTCTGTGCCTAGCACTACTTGAACAGGAAACAAACATAGACACAAAACTGAGAACTAATTTATTTTGTCAAGTTTCAAAGAGCTACTGCAAACCATGTTGGATTTAGAAATCCAAATTCATCTATCTATATAGGAGAGAACAGAGTGAAACCTAAAAATAAAAACTGCTACTGTAAACGAAAGCTTCAACATAGAAGAACAAAATTTGGTGAGCTAAGTGGGATTTGTGTACTGATCATTACCATCAAGTATCATCAAGATTCGGTGAAAAAGTATTTGCTGGTATTTCGGAAACTCGTTATTTCTTAGAAGCTTGGCAACACCATTCAATGAAAGTGCTTTTCAACACTCTGTGCCTAGGTCTACTTGAAGAGGAAAAAAAACATTGAGACAAAACTGAGAACTACTTTATTTTGTCAAGTTTCAAAGAGCTACTGCAAACCATGTGGATTTAGAGTTCCAAATTCATCTATCTATATAGGAGAGAACAGAGGAAAACCTAAATATGTAAACTGCAACAGAAGACGAATGGTTCAACCTAGAAGAACAAAATTTGGTGAGCCAACGGGGATTTGTGTACTGATCATTACCACCAATTATCATAAACATTGGGTGAAAAAATATTTTCTGGTATTTTGGACACTCGTTATTTCTTAGAAGCTTGGCAAACCCTCTCAATGAGAGTGCTTTTCCACCGTCTTTTCCTAGGGCTACTTGAAGAGGAAACAAACCATAGAGACAAAACTGAGAAATCCTTTATTTTCTCAAGTTTCAAAGAGCTACTACAAACCATGTTGGATTTAGAGTTCCAAATTCATCTATCTATATAGGAGAGAACAGAGGGAAATCTAAATATAAAAACTGCTACAGTAGACGAACGCTTCAACCTAGAAGATCTAAATTTGGTGAGCCAAGTGGGATTTGTGTACCGATCATTACCAGCAAGTATCATCAAGATTGGGTGTAAAAATATTTGCTGGTATTTCGGAAACTCGTAATTTCTTGGAAGCTTGGCAACCCCTCTCAATGAAAGTGCTTTTCCACAGTCTCTGCCTAGGGCTACTTGAAGCAGAAACAAATCATAGAGACAAAACTGAGAACTTGTTTATTTTCTCAAGTTTCAAAGAGCTACTACAAACCATATTGGATTTAGAGTTCCAAATTCATCTGTCTATATAGGAGAGAACAGAGTGAAACCTAAATATAAAAACTGCTACTGTAAACAAACGCTTCAACATAGAAGAACAAAATTCGGTGAGCCAAGTGGGAATTGTGTACTGATCATTACCACCAAGTATCATCAACATTGGGTAAAAAAATATTTGCTGGTATTTCGGAAACTCGTAATTGTTTGGAAGCTTGGCAACCCCTCTCAATTAAAGTGCTTTTCCACAGTCTGTGCCTAGGACTACTTGAACAGGAAACAAAACATAGAGACAAAACTGAGAACTACTTTATTTTGTCAAGTTTCAAAGAGCTACTGCAAACCATGTTGGATTTAGAGTTCCAAATTCATCTATCTATATAGGAGAGAACAGAGGGAAACCTAAATATAAAAACTGCTACTGTAGACGAACGCTTCAACCTAGAAGAACAAAATTTGGTGAGCCAAGTGGAATTTGTGTACCGATCATTACCACCAAGTATCATCAAGATTGGGTGTAAAAATATTTGCTGGTATTTCGGAAACTCGTAATTTCTTGGAAGCTTGACAATCCCTCTAAATGAAAGTGCTTTTCCAAAGTCTCTGCCTAGGACTACTTGAACAGGAAACAAAACATAGAGACAAAACTGAGAACTTATTTATTTTGTCAAGTTTCAAATAGCTACTACAAACCATATTGGATTTAGAGTTCCAAATTCATCTGTCTATATAGGAGAGAACAGAGTGAAACCTAAATATAAAAACTGCTACTGTAAACAAATGCTTCAACATAGAAGAACAAAATTTGGTGAGCCATTGGGATTTGTGTACTCATCATTACCACCAAGTATCATCAAGATTCGGTCAAAAAATATTTGATGGTATTTCGGAAACTCGTTATTTCTTAGAAGCTTGGCAACCCCTCTAAATGAAAGTGCTTTTCCACAGTCTGTGCCTAGGACTACTTGAACAGGAAACATAACATAGAGACAAAACTAAGAACTACTTTATTTTGTCACGTTTCAAAGAGCTACTGCAAACCATGTTGGATTTAGAGTTAAAATTCATCTATCTATATAGGAGAGAACAGAGGGAAACCTAAATATAAAAGCTGCTACAGTAGAGGAACGCTTCAAACTAGCCGAACAAAATTTGGTGAGCCAAGTGGGATTTGTGTACCGATCAGTACCACCAAGTATCATGAATATTGGGTGAAAAAATATTTGCTGGTGTTTCGGAAACTCGTAATTTCTTGGAAGCTTTGCAACCCCTCTCAATGAAAGTGCTTTTCCACAGTCTCTGCTTAGGGCTACTTGAAGCGGAAACAAATCATAGAGACAAACTGAGAACTCCTTTATTTTCTCAAGTTTCACAGAGCTACTAAAAACCATATTGGATTTAGAGTTCCAAATTCATCTGTCTATATAGGAGAGAACAGAGGGAAACCTAAATATAAAAACTGCTACTGTACACGAATGCTTCAACCTAGAAGAATAAAATTTGGTGAGCCAAGTGGAATTTGTGTACTGATCATTACCACCAATTATCACAAGATTGGGTGAAAAAATATTTGCTGGCATTTTGGAAACTCTTAATTTCTTGGAAGCTTTGCAACCCCTCTCAATGAAAGTGCTTTTCCACAGTCTCTGCTTAGTGCTAATTGAAGCGGAAACAAATCATAGAGACAAAACTGAAACTCCTTAATTTTGTCAAGTTTCAAAGAGCTACTACAACGATATTGAATTCAGAGTTCCAAATTCATCTGTCTATATAGGTGAGAACAGAGTGAAACCTAAATATAAAAACTGCTTCTGAAAACAATCGCTTCAACTTAGAAGAACAAAATTTGGTGAGCCAAGTGGGATTTGTGTACTGATCATTACCACCAAGTATCATCAAGTTTCGGTGAGAAAATATTTGCTGGTTTTTCAGAAACTCGTTATTTCTTAGAAGCTTGGCAACCCCTCTCAATGAAAGTGCTTTTCCACAGTCTGTGCCTAGGACTACTTGAACAGGAAACAAAATATAGAGACAAAACTGAGAGCTACATTATTTTGTCAAGTTTCAAAGAGCTACTGCAAACCATGTTGGATTTAGAGTTCCAAATTCATCTATCTATTTAGGAGAGAACAGAGGAAAACCTAAATATAAAACTGCTACTGTAGACGAACACTTCAACCTAGCAGAACAAAGTTTGGTGAGCCAAGTGGGATTTGTATACCGATCAATACCACCAAGTATCATGAATTTTCGGTGAAAATATATTTGCTGGTACTTCGGAAACTCGTAATTTCTTGGAATTTGGAAACCCCTCTCAAAGAAAGTGCTTTTCCACAGTCTCTGCTTAGAGCTACTTGAAGCGGAAACAAATCATAGAGACAAAACTGAGAACTCCTGTATTTTGTCAAGTTTCAAAGAGCTACTACAAACCATGTTGGATTTAGGGTTCCAAATTCATCTATCTATGTAGGAGAGAACAGAGTGAACCTAAAAAAAAAACTGCTACTGTAAACGAACGCTTCAACATAGAAGAACAAAATTTGGTGAGCCTAGTGGGATTTGTGTACTGATCATTACCACCACGTATCATCAAGATTCGGTGAAAAAGTATTTGCTGGTATTTCGGAAACTCGTTATTTCTTTGAAGCTTGGCAACCTCACTCAATGAAATTGCTTTTCCACACTCTGTGCCTAGGTCTACTTGAAGAGGAAACAAAACATAGAGACAAAACTGAGAACTACTTTATTTTGTCAAGTTTCAAAGAGCTACTGCAAACCATTTTGGATTTAGAGTTCCAAATTCATCTCTCTATATAGGAGAGAACAGAGGGAAAACTAAATATAAAAACTGCAACAGTAGACGAACGCTTCAACCTAGAAGAACAAAATTTGGTGAGCCAAGTGCGATTTGTGTACCCATCATTACCATCAAGTATCATCAAGATTGGGTGAAAAAATATTTGCTGGTATTTCGGAAACTCGTAATTTCTTGGAAGCTTGGCAACCCCTCTCAATGAAAGTGCTTTTCCACAGTCCCATGTGCAAACCATGTTGGATTTAGTGTTCCAAATTATTCTATCTATTTAGGAGAGAACAGAGGGAAACCTAAATATAAAAACTGCGAAGGTAGATGAACGCTTCAACCTAGATGAACAAAATTTGGTGAGCCAAGTGGGATTTGTGTGCTGAGCATTACCATCAAGTTTCATCAACATTGGTTGAAAAAATATTTGCTGGAATTTCGGAAACTCGTTATTTCTTCGAAGTATGGCAACCCCTCTCAATGAAAGTGCTTTTCCACCGTCTGTGCCTAGGGCTACTTAAAGAGGATACAAATCATAGAGACAAAACTGAGAACTTTTTTATTTTGTCAAGTTTCATAGAGCTACTACAAATGATGTAGGATTTAGAGTTCCAAATTCATCTATCTATATAGCAGAGAACAGAGTGAAACCTAAATATAAAAACTGCTACTGTAGACGAACGCTTCAACCTAGCAGAACAAAATTTGGTGAGCCAAGTGGGATTTGTGTACCGATCAATACCACCAAGTATCATGAATATTGGATGAAAAAATAATTGCTGGTGTTTCGGAAACTCGTAATTACTTGGAAGCTTGGCAACCCCTCTCAAAGAAAGTGCTTTTCCACAGTCTCTGCTTAGGGCTTCTTGAAGTGGAAACAAATCATAGAGACAAAACCGAGAACTCCTTTATTTTGTCAAGTTTCAAAGAGCTACTACAATCCATATTGGATTTAGAGTTCCAAATTCATCTGTCTATATAGGGGAGAACACAGTGAAACCGAAATATAAAAACTGCTACTGTAAACGAACGCTTCAACCTAGAAGAACAAAATTTGGTCAAACAAGTGAAATTTGTGTACTGATCATTACCACCAAGTGTCATCAAGATTGCATGAAAAAATATTTGCTGGTAGTTCGGAAACTCGTTATTTCTTAGAAGCTTGGCAACCCCACTCAATAAAAGTGCTTTTCCTCAGTCTGTTTTTAGGGGTACTTTTAGAGGAAACAAACCATTGAGACAAAACTGAGAACTCCTTTATTTTGTCAAGTTTCAAAGAGCTACTACAAACCATGTTGGATTTAGAGTTCCAAATTCATCTATCTATATAGCAGAGAACAGAGTGAAACCTAAAAATAAAAACTGCTACTGTAAACGAACGCTTCAACCTAGAAGAACAAAATTTGGTGAGCCAAGTGCGATTTGTGTACTGATCATTAGTACCAAGTATCTTCAAGATTCGGTGAAAAAATATTTGCTGGTATTTCGGAACCTCGTAATTTCTTGGAAGCTTGGCCACCCCTCTCAATGAAAGTGCTTTTCCACAGTCTCTGCTTAGGGCTATTAAAGCGGAACCAAATCATAGAGAAAAAACTGAGAACTCCTTTATTTTGTCAAGTTTCAAAGAGCTACTACAAACGATATTGGATTTAGAGTTCCAAATTAATCTGTCTATATAGGAGAGAACAGAGTGAAACCTAAATATAAAAACTGCTATTGTAAACGAACGCTTCAACCTAGAAGAACAAAATTTGGTGAGCCAAGTGGGATTTGTGTACTGATCATTACCACCAAGTATCATCAAGATTGAGTGAAGAAATATTTGCTGGTATTTCGGAAAGTCGTTATTTCTTAGAAGCTTGGCAAGCCCTCTCAATGAAAGTGCTTTTCCACAGTCTGTTTTTAGGGGTACTTGAAGAGGAAACAAAAAATTGAGAAAAAACTGAGAACTCCTTTATTTTGTCAAGTTTCAAAGACCTACTCCAAACCATGTTGGATTTAAATTTCCAAATTCATCTATCTATATAGGAGAGAACAGAGGGAAACCTAAATATAAAAACTGCTACAGTAGACGAACGCTTTAACCTAGAAGAACAAAATTTGCTGAGCCAAGTGGGATTTGTGTACTGATCATTACCACCAAGTATCATCAAGATTGGGTGAAAAACTATTTGCTGGTATTTCGGAAACTCGTAATTTCTTGGAAGCTTGGCAACCCCTCTCAATGAAAGTGCTTTTTTCACAGTCTCTGCTTAGGGCTACTTGAAGAGGAAACAAACCATAGAGACGAAACTGAATACTCCTTTATTTTGTCAAGTTTCAAAGAGCTACTACAAACCCTGTTGGATTTAGAGTCCAAATTCATCTATCTATATAAAAGAGAACAGAGAGAAATATAAAAATAAAAACTGCTACTGTAAACGAACGCTTCAACCTAGAAGAACAAAATTTGGTGAGCAAGGTGGGATTTGTGGACTTGTCATTACCACCAAGTATCATCAAGATTGGGTGAAAAAATATTTGCTGGTATTTTGGAAACTCGTAATTTCTTGGAAGCTTGGCAACCCCTCTCAATGTAAGTGCTTTTCCACCGTTTGTGCCTGGGGCTACTTGTAGAGGAAACAACTATAGAGACAAAACTAAGAACTCCTTTATTTTGTCAAGTTTCAAAGAGCCACTAAAAACCATGTTGTATTTAGAGTTCCAAATTCATCTATCTATATACGAGAGAACAGAGTGAAACCTAAACATAAAAACTGCTACTGTAAACGAACGCTTCAAAGTAGAAGAACAAAATTTGGTGAGCCAAGTGGGATTTGTGTACTAATCATTATCACCAAGTATCATCAAGACGGGGTGAAAAAATATTTGCTGCTTTTTGGAAACTCGTTATTTCTTAGAGCTTGGCAACCCCACTCAATGAAAGTGCTTTTCCACAGTCTGTTGATAGGGGTACTTGAAGAGAAAACAAACCTTTGAGACAAAACTGAGAACTCCTTTTTTTTGTCAAGTTTCAAAGAGCTACTACAAACCATGTTGGATTTAGAGTTCCAAATTCATCTATCTATATAGCAGAGAACAGAGTGAAACCTAAAAATAAAAACTACTACTGTAAACGAACACTTCAACCTAGAAGAACAAAATTTGGTGAGCCAAGTGGGATTTGTGTACTGATCATTTCATCAAGATTCGGTGAAAAAGTATTTGCTGGTATTTAGGAAACTCGTAATTTCTTAGAAGCTTGGCAACCCCTCTCAATGAAAGTGCTTTCCCACAGTCTATGCCTAGGTCTACTTGAAGACTAAACAAAACATAGAGACAAAACTGAGAACTACTTTATATTGTCAAGTTTCAAAGAGCTACTGCAAACCATGTTGGATTTAGAGTTCCAAATTCATCTATCTCTATAGGAAATAACAGAGGGAAACCTAAATATAAAAACTGCTACAGTAGACGAACGCTTCAACCTAGAAAAAAAAAATTTGGTGAGCCAACTATGATTTGTGTGCTGATCATTACCACCAAGTATCATCAACATTTGGTGAAAAATATTTGCTGGTATTTCGGAAACTTGTTATTTCTTAGAACCTTGGCAACCCCTCTCAATGAAAGTGCTTTTCCACCGTCTGTGCCTAGGACTACTTGAAGAGGAAACAAACCATAGAGACAAAACTGAAAACTCCTTTATTTTGTCAAGATTCAAAGAGCTACTACAAACCATGTTGGATTTAGAGTTCAAATTCATCTATCTATATAGCAGAGAAAAGAGTGAAACCTAAATATAAAAACTGCTACCTAGACGAACGCTTCAAACATGAAGAACGAAATTTGGTGAGCCAAGTGGGATTTGTGTAACGATCATTACCACCACGTATCATCAACCTTGGGTGACAAAATATTTGCTGGTATTTCGGAAAGTCGTTATTTCTTAGAAGCTTGGCAACCCCTCTCAATGAAAGTGCTTTTCCTCAGTCTTTGCCTAGGTCTACTTCAAGAGGAAAAAACATAGAGACAAAACTGAGAAATACTTTATTTTGTCAAGTTTCAAAGAGCTACTGCAAACCATGTTGGATTTAGAGTTCCTTATTCATCTATCTATATAGAAGAGAACAGAGGGAAACCTAAATATAAAAACTGCTACAGTAGAAGAAAGCTTCAACCTAGAAGAACAAAATTTGGTGAGCCAAGTGGGATTTGGGTACCGATCATTACCACCAAGTATCATCAAGACAGGGTGAGAAAATATTTGCTGGTATTTCGGAAACTCGTAATTTCTTGGAACCTTGGCAACCCCTCTCAATGAAAGTGCTTTTCCACAGTCTCTCCTTATTGTTACTAGAAGCGGAAGAAAAATCATAGAGACAAAACTGAGAACTCCTTTATTTTGTCAAGAATCAAAGAGCTACTACAAACCATGTTGGATTTAGAGTTCCAAATTCATCTATCTATATAAGAGAGAACAGAGTAAAACCTAAAAATAAAAACTGCTACTGTAGACGAATGTTTCAACCTAGAAGAACAAAAATGGTGAGCCAAGTGGGATTTTTGTACTTGTCCTTACCACCAAGTATCATCAAGATTGGGTGAAAAAATATTTGCTGGTATTCCAGAAACTCGTAATTTCTTAGAAGCTTGGCAACCCATCTCAATGAAAGTGCTTTTCCACCGTTTGTACCTGGGGCTACTTGAAGAGGAAAGAAACAATAGAGACAAAACTGAGAACTCCTTTATTTTGTCAAGTTTCAAAGAGTAACTACAAACCATGATGGATTTAGAGTTCCAAATTCATCTATCTATATACGAGAGAACAGAGTGAAACCTAAACATAAAAAGTGCTCCTGTAGACGAACGCTTCAATATAGAAGAACAAAATTTGGTGAGCCAAGTGGGATTTTTGTACTGATCATTACCACCAAGTATCTTCAAGTTTGGGTGAAAAAATATTTGCTGGTATTTTGGAAACTCGTAGTATCTTGGAAGCTTGGCAACCAATCTCAATGAAAGTGCTTTTTCACAGTCTGTGCCTAGGGCTACTTGAAGAGGAAACAAACCATACAGACAAAACTGAGAACTCCTTTAGTTTGTCAAGTTTCAAAGAGCTGCTACAAACCATGTTTTATTTAGAGTTCCAAATTCATCTATCTCTATAGGAGAGAACAGAGGGAAACCTAACTATACAAACTGCTACTGTAGACGAAAGCTTCAACCTAGAAGAACAAAATTTGGTGACCAATTGGGATTTGTGTACCAATCATTACCACCACGTATCATCAAGATTGGGTGAAAAAATATTTGCTGGTATTTCGGAAAGTCGAAATTTCTTAGAAGCTTGGCAACCCCTCTCAATGAATGTGCTTTTCCACAGTCACTGCTTAGGGCTACTTGAAGCGGAAACAATTCATGGAGACAAAACTGAGAAATCCTTTATTTTGTCAAGTTTCAAAGAGCTACTACAAACCATGTTGGATTTAGAGCTCCAAATTCATCTATCTATATAGGAGAAAACAGAGTGAAACCTAAATATAAAAATTGCTACTCTAGTCGAACGCTTCAACCTAGAAGAACAAAATTTGGTGAGCCAAGTTGGAATTGTGTACTTGTCCTTACCACCAAGTATCATCAAGATTGGGTGAAAAAATATTTGCTGGTAGTTCTGAAACTCGTTATTTCTTAGAAGCTTGGCAACCCCTCTCAATGAAATTGCTTTTCCACCATTTGTACCTGGGGCTCCTTGAAGAGGAAAGAAACTATAGAGACAAAACTGAGAACTTCTTTATTTTGTCAAGTTTCAAAGAGCCACTACAAACCATGTTGGATTTAGAGTTCCAAATTCATCTATCTATATACGAGAGAACAGAGTGAAACCTAAACATAAAAACTGCTACTGTAGTCGAACGCTTCAACCTAGAAGAACAAAATTTGGTGAGCCAAGTGGAATTTGTGTACTGATCATTACCACCAAGTATCATCAAGACTGGGTGAAAAAATATTTGCTGGTATTTCGGATACTCGTAATTTCTTGGAAGCTTGGCAACCCCTCTCAATGAAAGTGCTTTTCCACAGTCTGTGAAATGGCTACTTGAAGAGGAAACAAACCATAGAGACAAAACTGAGAACTCCTTTATTTTGTCAATTTTCAAAGAGCTACTAAAAACCATGTTGGATTTAGAGTTCCAAATTCATCTATCTATATAGGAGAGAACAGAGTGAAACCTAAAAAGAAAAACTGCTACTGAAAACGAACGCATCAACCTAGAAGAACAAAATCTGGTGAGTCAAGTGGGATTTATGTACCAATCATTACCAACAAGTATCATCAAGATTGGGTGAAAAAATATTTGCTGGTATTTCGGAAACTCGTAATATCTTGGAAGCTTGGCAACCCCTCTCAATGAAATTGCTATTCCACCGTTTGTGCCTAGGGCTACTTGAAGAGGAAACAAACTATAGAGACAAAACTGAGATCTCCTTTAGTTGTCAAGTTTCAAAGAGCCACTACAAACCATGTTGTATTTAGAGTTCCAAATTCATCTATCTATATAGCAGAGAACAAAGTGAAACCTAAATATAAAAACTGCTACTGTAGATGAATGCTTCAACCTAGAAGAACAAAATTTGGTGAACCGAGTGGATTTGTGTACTGATCATTACCACCAAGTATCATCAAGATTGGGTGAAAAATATTTGCTGGTATTTCGGAAACTCGTAATTTCTTTGAAGCTTGGCAACCCCTTTCAATGAAAGTGCTTTTCCACAGTCTGTGTCTAGGGCTACTTGAAGAGGAAACAAACCATAGAGACAAAACTGAGAACTCCTTTATTTTGTCAAGTTTCAAAGAGCTGCTACAAACCATGTTGGATTTAGAGTTCAAATTCATCTACCCATATAGGAGAGAAGAGAGTGAAACCTAAATATAAAAACTGCTACTGTAGACCAACGCTTCAAAACAGAAGAACCAAATTTGGTGAGCCAAGTGGGATTTGTGTACTGATCATTACCACCCAGAGTCATCAAGATTGCGTGAAAAAATATTTGCTGGTATTTCGGAAACTCGTTATTTCTTAGAAGCTTGGCAACCCCACTCAATGAAAGTGCTTCTCCACAGTCTGTTCCTATGGGTACTTGAAGAGGAAACAAACCATAGAGACAAAACTGAGAACACCTTTATTTTGTCAAGTTTCAAAGAGCTACTACAAACCATGTTGGATTTAGAGTTCCAAATTCATCTATGTATATAGGAGAGAACAGAGTGAAACCTAAACATAAAAACTGCTACTGTAAACGAACGCTTCATAGTAGAAGAACAAAAATTGGTGAGCCAAGTGGGATTTGTATACTTGTCATTACAACCACGTATCATCAAGATTGGGTGAAAAAATATTTGCTGGTATTTCGGAAACTCGGAATTTCTTGGAAGTTGGCAACCCCTCTCAATGAAAGTGCTTTTCCAACGTCGGTGCCTAGGGCTACTTGAAGAGAAAACAAACCATAGAGACAAAACTGAGAACTCCTTTATTTTGTCAAGTTTCAAAGAGCTACTACAAACCATGTTGGATTTAGAGTTCCAAATTCATCTATCTATATAGGAGAGAACAGAGTGAAACCTAAAAATAAAAACTGTTACTGTAAAAGAACGTTTCAACCTAGAAGAACACAATTTGGTGAGCCAAGTGGGATTTTTGTACTGATCATTACCACCAAGTATCATCAAGTTTCGGTGAAAAAATATTTGCTGGTATTTCGGAAACTCGTTATTTCTTAGCGGCTTGGCAACCCCTCTCAATGAAAGTGCTTTTCCACAGTCTGTGCCTAGAACTACTCGAAGAGGAAACAAAACATACAAACAAAACTGAGAACTACTTTATTTTATCAAGTTTCAAAGAGCTACTACAAACCATGTTGGATTTAGAGTTCCAAATTCATCTATCTTTATAGCAGAGAACAGAGGGTAACCTAAATATAAAAACTGCTACAGCAGACGAACGCTTCAACCTAGAAGAACAAAATTTGGTGAGCCAAGTGGGATTTGTGTACTGATCATTACGACCCAGTATGATCAACATTGGGTTAAAAAATATTTGCTGGAATTTCGGAAAATCGTAATTTCTTGGAAGCTTTGCAATGCCTTTCAATGAAAATGCTTTTCCACAGTCTCTCCCTAGGGCTTCTTGAAGAGGAAACCAACCATAGAGACAAAAGTGAGAACTTCTTTATTTTGCCAAGTTTCAAATAGCTACTACAAACCATGTTGGATTTAGAGTTCCAAATTCATCTATCTGTATAGGCGAGAAGAGAGTGAAACGTAAAATTAAAAACTGCGACTGTAAACGAATGCTTCAACCTAGTAGAACAATATTTGGTGAGCAAAGTGGGATTTGTGGACTTGTCATTACCACCACGTATCATCAAGATTGGGTGAAAAAATATTTGCTGCTATTTCGGAAACTCGTATTTTCTTGGAAGCTTTGCAACCCCCATTAATGAAAGTGCTCTTCAACAGTCTCTGCTTAGGGCTACTTTAAGTGGAAACAAATATTGAGACAAAACTGAAAACTCCTTTATTTTGTAGAGTTTCAAAAAGTACTACAAACCATGTTGGATTTAGAGTTCCAAATTCATCTATCTATATAGGAGAGAACAGAGTGAAACCTCAAAATAAAAACTGCTACTGAAAACGAACGCTTCAACCTAGAAGAACAAAATTTGGTGATGCAAGTGGGATTTGTGTACTTGTCATAACCACACGAATGATGAACATTGGGTGAAAAAATATTTGCTGGTATTTCGGAAACTCGTAATTTCTTGGAAGCTTGGCAACCCCTTTCAATGAAAGTGCTATTCTACAGTCTTTGCCTAGGGCGACTTGAAGAGGAAACAAACCATAGAGACAAAACTGAGAACTCCTTTATTTTGTCAACTTTTAAAGTGCAATTACAAACCATGTGGAATTTAGAGTTCCAAATTCATCTATCTATATATGAGAAAACAGAGTGAAACCTAAATATAAAAACGGCTACTGTAGACGAATGCTTCA
Organism: Callospermophilus lateralis; assembly: GCF_048772815.1. Taxonomy (NCBI): domain Eukaryota; kingdom Metazoa; phylum Chordata; class Mammalia; order Rodentia; family Sciuridae; genus Callospermophilus; species Callospermophilus lateralis. The sequence continues at coordinate 200,375 of NW_027512904.1, forward strand.
ACCTAGAATAACAAAATTTAGTGAGCCAAGTGGGATTTGTATACTTGTCCTTACCACCAAGTATCATCAAGATTGGGTGAAAAAATATTTGCTAGTATTTCGGAAACTCGTTATTTCTTAGTAGCTTGGCAACCCCTCTCAATGAAAGTGCTTTTCCACAGTCTATGCCAGGGCTATTTCAAGAGGAAACAAACCATAGAAACAAAACTGAGAACTCCTTTATTTTGTCAAGTTTCGAATTTCTACAATAAACCATGTTGGATTTAGAGTTCCAAATTCATCTATCTATATAGGAGAGAACAGAGTGAAACCTAAATATAAAAACTGCTACTGTAGACGAACGCTTCAACATAGAAGAACAAAATTTGGTGAGCCAAGTGGGATTTGTGTACTGGTCCTTACCACCAAGAATCATCAAGATTGGGTGAAAAAATATTTGCTGGTATTTCGGAAACTCGTTATTTCTTAGAATCTTGGCAACCCCTCTCAATGAAAGTGCTTTTCCACAGTCTGTGCCAGGGCTACTTGAAGAGGAAACAAACCATAGAGACAAAACTGAGAACTCCTGTATTTTGTCAAGTTTCAAAGAGCTACTACAAACCATGTTGGATTTAGAGTACCAAATTAATCTATCTATATAGTAGAGAAGAGAGTGAAACCTAAAAATAAAAACTGCTAATGAAAACGAAAGCTTCAACATAGAAGAACCAAATTTGGTGAGTAAAGTGTGATTTGGATACCGATCATTAGCACCACGTATCATCAACAATGGGTGACGAAATATTTGCTGGTCTTCGGAAACTCGTAATTTCTTGAAAGCTTGGCAACCCCTTTCAATGAAAGTGCTTTTCCACAGGCTCTGCTTAGGGCTACATGAAGCGGAAACAAATCATAGAGACAAAACTGAGAACTCCTTTACTTTGTCAAGTTTCAAAGAGCTACTACAAACCATTTTGGATTTAGAGTTCCAAATTCATCTATCTATATAGGAGAGAACAGAGTGAAACCTAAAATAAAAACTGCTACTGTAGACGAATGCTTCAACCTAGAAGAACAAAATTTGGTGAGCCAAGTGGGATTTGTGTACTTGTCCTTACCACCAAGTATCATCAAGATTGGGTGAAAAAATATTTGCTGGTATTTCGGAAACTCGTTATTTCTTAGAAGATTGGCAACCCCTCTCAATGATAGTGCTTTTCCACAGTCTGTGCCAGGGCTACTTGGAAAGGAAACAAACCATAGAGAAAAAACTGAGAACTCCTTTTTTTTGTCAAGTTTCAAAGAGCTACTACAAACCATGTTGGTTTTAGAGTTCCAAATTCATCTATTTATATAGGAGAGAACAGAGTGAAACCTAAAAATAAAAACTGCTACTGTAAACGAACGCTTCAACCTAGAAGAACAAAATTTGGTGAGTCAAGTGGGATTTGTGTACCGATCGTAAACACCAAGTATCATCAAGATTGGGTGAAAAAATATTTGCTGGTATTTCAGAAACTCGTAATTTCTTGGAAGCTTGGCAACCCCTCTAAATGAAAGTGATTTTCCACCGTTTGTGCCTGGGGCTACTTGAAGAGGAAACAAACCATAGAGAAAAAACTGAGAACTCTTTATTTTGTCAAGTTTCAAAGAGCCACTACAAACCATGTTGGATTTAGAGTTCCAAATTCATCTATCTATATAGGAGAAAACAGAGTGAAACCTAAATATAAAAACTGCTACTGTAGACGAACGCTTCAACCAAAAAGAACAAAATTTGGTAAGCCAAGTGGGATTTGGATACCGATCATTAGCACCACGTATCATCAACATTGGGTGACGAAATATTTGCTGGTCTTTCCGAAACTCGTAATTTCTTAAAAGCTTGGCAACCCCTTTCAATGAAAGTGCTATTCCACAGTCTCTGCTTAGGGCTACATGAAGTGGAAAGAAATCATAGAGACAAAACTGAGAACTCCTTTACGTTGTCAAGTTTCAAAGAGCTACTACAAACCATGTTGGATTTAGGTTCCAAATTCATCTATCTATATAGGAGAGAACAGAGTGAAACCTAAATATAAAAACTGCTACTGTAGACGAACGCTTAAACCTAGAAGAACAAAATTTGGTGAGCCAAGTGGGATTTGTGTACCGATCTTCACCAACAAGTATCATCAAATTGGGTGAAAAAATATTTGCTGGTAATTCGGAAACTCTTTATTTCTTAGAAGCTTGGCAACCCCTCTCAATGAAAGTGCTTTTCCACAGTCCCTGCTTAGGGCTACATGAAGCGGAAACAAATCATAGAGACAAAACTGAGAACTCCTTTATTTTTTCAAGTTTCAAAGAGCTACTACAAACCCTGTTGGATTTAGTGTTCCAAATTCATCTATCTATATAGGAGAGAACAGAGTGAAACCTAAAAATGAAAACTGCTACTGTAAACGAACGCTTCAACCTAGAAGAACCAAATTTGGGGAGCCAAATGGAATTTGTGTACTTCTCATTACCAACACGTATCATCAACATTTGGTAAAAAAATATTTGCTGATATTTCGGAAACTCATAATTTCTTGGAAGCTTGGCAAACCCTTTCAATGAAAGTGCTTTCCCACAGTCTTTGCTTAGGGCTACATGAAGCGGAAACAAATCATAGAGACAAAACTGAGAACTCCTTTACTTTGTCAAGTTTTAAAGAGCTACTACAAACCATATTGGATTTAGAGTTCCAAATTCATGTATCTATATAGGAGAGAACATAGTGAAACCTAAATATAAAAACTGGTACTGTAGACGAACGCTTCAACCTAGAAGAACAAAATTTGGTGAGCCAAGTGGGATTTGTGTACGGATCTTCACCACCAAGTATCATCAAGATTGAGTGAAAAAATATTTGCTGGTATTTGGGAAACTCGTAATTTCTTGGAAGCTTGGCAACCCCTCTCAATGAAAGTGCTGTTCCAAAGTCTCTGCTTAGGGCTACATGAAGCAGAAACAAATCATAGAGACAAAACTGAAAATTCCTTTACAATGTCAAGTTTCAAAGAGCTACTACAAACCATATTGGATTTATAGTTCCAAATTCATCTATCTATATAGGAGAGAACAGAGTGAAACCTAAAAATAAAAACTGCTACTGTAGACGAATGCTTCAACCTAGAAGAACAAAATTTAGTGAGCCAAGTGGGATTTGTGTACTTGTCCTTACCACCAAGTGTCATCAAGATTGCGTGAAAAAATGTTTGCTGGAATTTCGGAAACTCGTTATTTCTTAGAAGCATGGCTACCCCACTCAATGAAAGTGCTTTTCCACAGTCTATGCCACGGCTACTTGAAGAGGAAACAAACCATAGAGACAAAACTGAGAACTCCTTTATTTTTTCAAGTTTCAAAGAGCTACTTCAAACCATGTTGGATTTAGACTTCCAAATTCATCTATCTTTATTGGAGAGAAGAGAGTGAAACCTAAAAAAAAAACTGCTACTGAAAACGAACGCTTCAACCTAGAAGAACAAAATTTGGTGAGTCAAGTGGGATTTGTGTACTGATCGTAAACACCAAGTATCATCAAGATTGGGTGAAAAAATATTTGCAGGTATTTCAGAAACTCGTAATTTCTTAAAAACTTGGCAACCCCTGTCAAGGAAATTGCGTATCCACCGTCTGTGCCTATGGCTACTTGAAGAGGAAACAAAAAATAGAGGTAAAACAGAGAACTCTTTTATTTTGTGAATTTTCAAAGAGCCACTACAAACCATGTTGGATTTAGAGTTCCAAATTCATCTGTCTATATAGGAGAGAACAGAATGAATCCTAAACATAAAAACTGCTACTGTAAACGAACGCTTCAACGTAGAAGAACAAAATTTGGTGAGCCAAGTGGGATACGTAGACTTGTCATTACAACCACATATCATCAAGATTGGGTGTAAAAATATTGGCTGGTATTCCGGAAACTCGTAATTTCTTGGAAGCTTGGCAACCCCTCTCAATGAAAGTGCTTTTCCACCGTCTCTGCTTAGGGCTACTTGAAGAGGAAACAAATCATAGAGACAAAACTGAGAACTCCTTTATTTTGTCAAGTTTCAAAGAGCTACTACAAACCATATTGGATTTAGAGTTCCAAATTCATCTATCAATATAGGAGAGAACAGAGTGAAACCTAAATATTAAAACTGCTACTGTAGACGAACGCTTCAACCTAGAAGAACAAAATTTGGTGAGCCAAGTGGGATTTGTGTACCGATCATCACCACCAAGTATCATCAAGATTCGGTGAAAAAATATTTGCAGGTATTTGGGAAACTCGTAATTTCTTGGAAGTTCGGCAATCCCTTTCAATGGAAGTGCTTTTCCATAGTCTCTGCTTAGGGCTACATGAAGCGGAAACAAATAATAGAGACAAAACTGAGAACTCCTTTACTTTGTCAAGTTTCAAAGAGCTACTACAAACCATATTGGATTTAGAATTCCAAATTCATCTATCTATATAGGACAGAGTGAAACCTAAATATAAAAACTGCTACTGTAGACGAATGCTTCAACATAGAAGAACAAAATTTGGTGAGCCAAGTGGGATTTGTGTAGTGATCATTACCACCATATGTCATAAAGATTGCGTGAAAAAATATTTGCTGGTATTTCGGAAACTCGTTATTTCTTAGAAGCTAGGCAACCCCTCTCAATGAAAGTGCTTTTCCACAGTCAGTGCCTAGTGCTACTTGAAGAGGAAACAATCCATAGACAAAACTGAGAACTCCTTTATTTTGTCAAGTTTCAAAGAGCTACTACAAACCATGTTGAATTTAGAGTTCCAAATTCATCTATCCATACAGAAGAGAACACAGTGAAACCTAAATATAAAAACTGCTACTGTAGACGAACGCTTCAACCTAGAAGAACAAAATGTGGTAAGCCAAATGGGATTTGTGTACTGATGATTACCACCAAGTATCATCAAGATTGGGTGAAAAAATATTTGCTGGTATTTCGGAAACTCGTTATTTCTTAGAAGCTTGGCAACCCCTATCAATGAATGTGCTTTTCCACAGTCATTGCTTAGGGCTATTGAAGCAGAAAGAAATCATAGAGACAAAACTGAGAACTCCTTTATTTTGTTAAGTTTCAAAGAGCTACTACTAACCATGTTGGATTTAGAGTTCCAAATTCATCTATCTGTATAGGAGAGAACAGAGTGAAACCTAAACATAAAAACTGCTACTGTAAACGAACGCTTCAACGTAGAAGAACAAAATTTGGTGAGCCAAGTGGGATTTGTAGACTTTTCATTACTACCACGTATCATCAAGTTTGGGTGAAAAAATATTTGCTGGTATTTCGGAAACTCGTAATTTCTTGGAAGCTTGGCAACCCCTCTCAATGAAAGTGCTTTTCCGCAGTCTCTGTTTAGGGGTACTTGAAGCGGAAACAAATCATAGAGACAAAACTGAGAACTCCTTTATTTTGTCAAGGTTCAAAGAGCTACTACAAACCATGTTGCATTTAGAGTTCCAATTTCATCTATCTACATAGGAGAGAACAGAGTGAAACCTAAATATAAAAACTGCTACTGTAGATGAACGCTTCAACCTAGAAGAACAAAATTAGGTGAGCCAAGTGGGATTTGTGTACTAATCATTACCACCAAGTGTCATCAAGATTGCGTGAAAAAATATTTGCTGGTATTCGGAAACTCGTTATTTCTTAGAAGCTTGGCAACCCCACTCAATGATAGTGCTTTTCCACAGTCTGTTCCTAGGGGTACTTAAAGAGGAAACAAACCATAGAGACAAAACTGAGAACTCCTTTATATTGTCAAGTTTCAAAGAGCTACTACAAACCATGTTGGATTTAGAGTTCCAAATTCATCTATCTGTATAGGAGAGAACAGAGTGAAACCTAAACATAAAAACTGCTACTGTAAACGAACGCTTCAACGTAGAAGAACAAAATTTGGTGAGCCAAGTGGGATTTGTGTACCGATTTTCACCACCAATTATCATCAAGATTGGGTGAAAAAATATTTGCTGGTAATTCGGAAACTCGTTATTTCTTAGAAGCTGGCAACCCCTCTCAATGAAAGTGCTTTTCCACAGTCTCTGCTTAGGGGTACTTGAAGCGGAAACAAATCCTAGAGACAAAACTGAGAACTCCTTTATTTTGTCAAGTTTCAAAGAGCTACTACAAACCATGTTGGATTTAGAGTTCCAAATTCATCTATCTATATAGCAGAGAACAGAGTGAAACCTAAATATGAAAACTGCTACTGTAGACGAACGCTTCAACCTAGAAGAACAAAATTTGGTGAGCCAAGTGGGATTTGTGTACCGATCATTACCACCACGTATCATCAATATTGGGTGACAAAATAATTGCTGGTATTTCGGAAACTCGTAATTGCTTGGAAGCTTGGCACCCACTTTCAATGAAAGTGCTTTTCCACAGGCTCTGCCTAGGGCTACATGAAGCGAAAACAAATCATAGAGACAAAACTGAGAACTCCTTTACTTGGTCAAGTTTCAAAGAGTTACTATAAACCATATTGGATTTAGAGTTCCAAATTCATCTATCTATATAGGAGAGAACAGAGTAAAACCTATAAATAAAAACTGCTACTGTAGACGAACGCTTCAACCTAGAAGAACAAAATTTGGTGAGCCAAGTTGGATTTGTGTTCTGATCATTACCACCAAGTGTCATCAAGATTGCGTGAAAAAATATTTGCTGGTATTTTGGAAACTCGTAATTTTTGGAAGCTTGGCAACCCCTTTCGATGAAAGTGCTTTTTCACAGTCGCTGCTTAGAGCTACATGAAGCGGAAACAAATCATAGAGACAAAACTGAGAACTCCTTTACATTGTCAAGCTTCAAAGAGCTACTAGAAACCATATTGGATTTAGAGTTCCAAATTCATCGGTCTATATAGGAGAGTACAGAGTGAAACCTAAATATAAAAACTGCTACTGTGACGAATGCTTCAAACTAGAAGAACAAAATTTGGTGAGCCAAGTTGGATTTGTGTTCTGATCATTACCACCAAGTGTCATCAAGATTGCGTGAAAAAATATTTGCTGGTATTTTGGAAACTCGTAATTTTTGGAAGCTTGGCAACCCCTTTCGATGAAAGTGCTTTTTCACAGTCGCTGCTTAGAGCTACATGAAGCGGAAACAAATCATAGAGACAAAACTGAGAACTCCTTTACATTGTCAAGCTTCAAAGAGCTACTAGAAACCATATTGGATTTAGAGTTCCAAATTCATCGGTCTATATAGGAGAGTACAGAGTGAAACCTAAATATAAAAACTGCTACTGTGACGAATGCTTCAAACTAGAAGAACAAAATTTGGTGAGCCAATTGGGATTTGTGTACCGATCATCACCACCCAGTATCATCAAGATTGGGTGAAAAAATATTTGCTGGTATTTCGGAAACTCGTTATTTCTTAGAAGCTTGGCAACCCCTATCTATGAAAGTGCTTTTCCACAGTCAGTGCCTATGGATACTTGAAGAGGAAACAAACCATAGAGACAAAACTGAGAACTGCTTTATTTTGTCAAGTTTCAAAGAGCTACTACAAACCATGTTGGATTTAGAGTTCCAAATTTATCTATCTATATAGCAGAGAACATAGTGAAACCTAAATATAAAAACTGCTACTGTGGACGAATGCTTCAACCTAGAAGAACAAAATTTGGTGAGCCAAGTGGGATTTGTGGACTTGTCATTATCACCATGTATCATCAAGATTGGGTGAAAAAATATTTGCTGGTATTTCAGAAACTCGTAATTTCTTGGAAGCTTGGCAACCCCTCTCAATGAAAGTGCTTTTCGACAGTCACTGCTTAGGGCTACTTGAAGGGGAAACAAATCATGGAGACAAAACTGAGAACTCTTTTATTTTGTCAAGTTTCAAAGAGCTACTACAAACCATGTTGGATTTAGAGTTCTAAATTCATCTATGTATATAGGAGAGAACAGAGTGAAACCTAAATAGAAAAATTGCTACTGTAGACACAGCTTCAACCTAGAAGAACAATATTTGGTGAGCCAAGTGGGATTTGCGTACTGATCATCACCACCAAGTGTCATCAAGATTGGGTGAAAAAATATTTGCTGGTATTTCGGAAACTCGTTAGTTCTTAGAAGCTTGGCAACCCCTCTCAATGGAAGTGCTTTTCCACAGTCTGTGCCAATGGCTACTTGAAGAGGAAACAAATCATAGAGACCAAACTGAGAACTCCTTTACTTTGTCAAGTTTCAAAGTGCTACTACAAACCATATTGGATTTAGAGTTCCAAATTCATCTATCTATATAGGAGAGAACAGAGTGAAATCTAAAAATAAAAACTGATACTGTTAAAGAACGCTTCAACCTAGAAGAACAAAATTTGGTGAGCCAAGTGGGATTTGTGGACTTGTCATTTTCACCACGCATCATCAAGATTGGGTGAAAAAATATTTGCTGGTATTTCAGAAACTCATAATTTCTTGGAAGCTTGGCAACCCCTCTCAATGAAAGTGCTTTTCCACAGTCTCTGCTTAGGGCTACTTGAAGCGGAAACAAATCATAGAGACAAAACTGAGAACTCCTTTATTTTGTCAAGTTTCAAAGAGCTACTACAAGCCATGTTGGATTTAGAGTTCCAAATTCATCTATCTATATAGCAGAGAAAAGAGTAAAACCTAAAAATAAAAACTGCTACTGTAGACGAATGCTTCAACCTAGAAGAACAAAATTTGGTGAGCCAAGTGGGATTTGTGTACTTGTCCTTACCACCAAGTATCATCAAGAATGGGTGAAAAAATATTTGCTGGTAATTCGGAAACTAGTTATTTCTTAGAAGCTGGCAACCCCTCTCAATAAAAGTGCTTTTCCACAGTCTCTGCATAGGGCTACTTGAAGCAGAAACAAATCATAGAGACAAAACAGAGAACTCCTTTATTTTGTCAAGTTACAAAGAGCTACTACAAACCATGTTGGATTTAGAGTTCCAAATTCATCTATCTATATAGCAGAGAACAGAGTGAAACCTAAATATGAAAACTGCTACTGTAGACGAACGCTTCAAACTAGAAGAACAAAATTCGGTGAGCCAAGTGGGATTTGTGTACCGATCATTACCACCACGTATCATCAACATTGGGTGACAAAATATTTGCTGGTATTTTGGAAAGTCGTAATTTCTTGGAAGCTTGGCACCCCCTTTCAATGAAAGTGCTTTTCCACAGTCTCTGCCTAGGGCTACATGAAGCGGAAACAAATCACAGAGACAAAACTGAGAACTCCTTTCCTTGGTCAAGTTTCAAAGAGCTACTACAAACCATATTGGATTTAGAGTTCCAAATTCATCTATCTATATAGGAGAAAACAGAGTAAAACCTATATATAAAAACTGCTACTGTAGACGAACGCTTCAACCTAGAAGAACAAAATTTGGTGAGCCAAGTTGGATTTGTGTACTGATCATTCCCACCAAGTGTCATCAAGATTGCGTGAAAAAATATTTGCTGGTATTTTGGAAACTCGTAATTTTTGGAAGCTTGGCAACCCCTTTCAATGAAAGTGCTTTTTCACAGTCGCTGCTTAGGGCTACATGAAGCGGAAACAAATCATAGAGACAAAACTGAGAACTCCTTTACATTGTCAAGTTTCAAAGAGCTACAACAAACCATGTTGGATTTAGAGTTCCAAATTAATCTATCTATATAGGAGAGAAGAGAGTGAAACCGAATAATAAAAACTGCTACTCTAAACGAACGCTTCAACCTAGAAGAACAAAATTTGGTGAGTCAAGTGGGATTTGTGTACTGATCATCACCAAATAGTATCATCAAGATTGGGTGAAAAAATATTTGCTGGTATTTCGGAAACTCGTTATTTCTTAGAAGCTTGGCAAACCCTCTCAATGGAAGTGCTTTTCCACAGTGTGTGCCAAGGGCTACTTGAAGAGGAAACAAATCATAGAGACAAATCTGAGAACTCCTTTATTTTGTCAAGTTTCTAAGAGCTACTACAAACCATGTTGGATTTAGAGTTAAAAATTCATCTATCTATTTAGGAGAGAACAGAGTGAAACCTAAATATAAAAACTGCTACTGTACACGAACGCTTCAACCTAGAAGAACAAAATTTGGTGATCCAAGTTGGATTTGTGTACTGATCATTACCAACAAGTGTCATCAAGATTGCGTGAAAAAATATTTGCTGGTATTTCGGGAACTCGTTATTTCTTAGAAGCTTGGCAACCCCACTCAATGAAAGTGCTTTTCCACAGTGTGTGCCAAGGGCTACTTGAAGAGGAAACAAACCATAGAGACTAAACTGAGAACTCCTTTATTTTGTCATGTTTCAAAGAGCTACTACAAACCATGTTGGATTTAGAGTTCCAAATTCATCTATTTATATAGCAGAGAACAGAATGAAATCTAAATATGAAAACTGCTACTGTAAACGAACGCTTCAACCTAGAAGAACAAAATTTGGTGAGCCAAGTGGGATTTGTGGACTTGTCATTACCACCAAGTGTCATCAAGATTGCGTGAAAAAATATTTGCTGGTATTTCGGGAACTCGTTATTTCTTAGAAGCTTGGCAACCCCACTCAATGAAAGTGGTTTTCCACAGTCTGTTACTAGGGGTACTTGAAGAGGAAACAAACCATAGAGACTAAACTGAGAACTCCTTTATTTTGTCAAGTTTCAAAGAGCTACTACAAACCATGTTGGATTTAGAGTTCCAAATTCATCTATTTATATAGCAGAGAACAGAATGAAATCTAAATATGAAAACTGCTACTGTAAACGAACGCTTCAACCTAGAAGAACAAAATTTGGTGAGCCAAGTGGGATTTGTGGACTTGTCATTACCACCAAGTGTCATCAAGATTGCGTGAAAAAATATTTGCTGGTATTTCGGGAACTCGTTATTTCTTAGAAGCTTGTCAACACCTCTCAATGAAAGTGCTTTTCCACAGTCTGTGCCAGGGCTACTTGAAGAGGAAACAACCCATAGAGACAAAACTGAGAACTCCTTTATTTTGTCAAGTTTCAAAGAGCTACTACAAACCATGTTGGATTTAGAGTTCCAAATTCATCTATCGATATAGGATAGAACTGAGTGAAACCTAAAAATAAAAACTGCTACTGAAAACGAACGCATCAACCTAGAAGAAGAAAATTTGGTGAGTCAAGTGGGATTTGTGTACTTGTCATTACCACCAAGTATCATCAACATTGGGTGAAATAAATATTTGCTGGTATTTCGGAAACTCGTAATTTCTTGGAAGCTTGGCAACCCCTCTCAATGAAATTGCTTTTCCACAGTCAGTGCCTAGGGCTACTTAAGATGAAACAATCCATAGAGACAAAACTGAGACCTCCTTTATTTTGTCACGTTTCATAGAGCTACTACAAACCATGTAGTATTTAGAGTTCCAAATTCATCTTTCTATATACGAGAGAACAGAGTGAAACCTAAATATAAAAACTGCTACTGTAGACGAACGCTTCAAAGTAGAGAAACAAAATTTGGAGAGCCAAGTGGGATTAGTGTACAGATCATTACCACCAAGTATCATCGACATTGTGTGAAAAAATATTTGCTGGTATTTCGGAAACTCGTTATTTCTTAGAAGATTGGCACCCCTCTCAATGAAAGTGCTTTTCCACCGTCGGTGCCTAGGGCTAATTGAAGAGGAAACAAACCAAAGCGACAAAACTGAGAACTCCTTTCTTTTGTCAAGTTTCAAAGAGCTACTACAAACCATGTTGGATTTAGCGTTCCAAATTCATCTATCTATATAGCAGAGAACAGAGTGAAACCTAAATATAAAAACTGCTACTGTAGATGAACGCTTTAACCTGGAAGAACAGAATTTGGTGAGCCAAGTGGGATTTGTGTACTGATCATTACCACCAAGTATCATCAAGATTGCGTGAAAAAAATATTTGCTGGTATTTCGGAAACTCGTTATTTCTTAGAAGCTTGGCAACCCCTCTCAATGAAAGTGCTTTTCCAAAGTCTGTGGGTAGGGCTACTTGAAGAGAAAACAAACCATAGAGACAAAACTGAGAACTCCTTTATTTTGTCAAGTTTCAAAGAGCCACTACAAACCATGTTGGATTTAGAGTTCCAAATTCATCTAACTATATAGCAGAGAACAGAGTGAAACCTAAATATGAAAACTGCTACTGTAGACGAACGCTTCAACCTAGAAGAACAAAATTTGGTGAGCCAAGTGGGATTTGTGTACCGATCATTACCACCACGTATCATCAAAATTGGGTGACAAAATATTTGCTGGTATTTCGGAAACTCGTAATTTCTTGGAAGCTTGGCACCCCCTTTCAATGAAAGTGCTTTTCCACAGTCTCTGCCTAGGGCTACATGAAGCGGAAACAAATCATAGAGACGAAACTGAGAACTCCTTTCCTTGGTCAAGTTTCAAAAAGCTACTACAAACCATATTGGATTTAGAGTTCCAAATTCATCTATCTATATAGGAGAGACAGAGTAAAACCTAAATATAAAAACTGCTACTGTAGACGAACGCTTCAACCTAGAAGAACAAAATTTGGTGAGCCAAGTGGGATTTGTGTACCGATCATTACCACCACGTATCATCAACCTTGGGTGACAAAATATTTGCTGGTATTTCAGAAACTCGTAATTTCTTGGAAGCTTGGCACCCCCTTTCAATGAAAGTGCTTTTCCACAGTCTCTGCTTAGGGCTACATGAAGCGGAAACAAATCATAGAGAGAAAACTGAGAACTCCTTTACTTGGTCAAGTTTAAAAGAGCTACTACAAATCATACTGGATTTAGAGTTCCAAATTCATCTGTCTATAAAGGAGAGTACAGAGTTAAACCTAAATATAAAAACTGCTACTGTAGACAAACGCTTCATTTTAGAAGAACAAAATTTGGTGATCCAAGTGGGATTTGTGTACCGATCATCACCACAAAGTATCATCAAGATTGGGTGAAAAAATATTTGCTGGTATTTCGGAAACTCGTTATTTCTTAGAAGCTTGGCAACCCCTATCAATGAAAGTGCTTTTCCACAGTCAGTGCCTAGGGATACTTGAAGAGGAAACAAACCATAGAGACAAAACTGAGAATTCCTTTATTTTGTCAAGATTCAAAGAGCCACAACAATCCATGTTAGATTTAGAGTTCCAAATTCCTCTATCTATATAGCAGAGAACAGAGTGAAACCTAAATATAAAAACTGCTTCTGTAGACGAACGCTTCAACCTAGAAGAACAAAATTTGGTGAGCCAAGTGGGATTTGTGTACTGATCATTACCACCAAGTATCATCAACCTTGGTTGAAAAAATATTTGCTGGTATTTCGGAAACTCGTTATTTCTTAGAAGCTTGGCAACCCCTATCAATGAAAGTGCTTTTCCACAGTCAGTGCCTAGGGATACTTGAAGAGGAAAGAAACCATAGAAACAAATCTGAGAACTCCTTTATTTTGTCAAGTTTCAAAGAGCAATACAAACCATGTTGAATTTAGAGTTCCAAATTCATCTATCTATATAGGAGAGAACAGAGTGAAACCTAAACATAAAAACTTCTACTGTAGACGAACGCTTCAACCTAGAAGAACAAAATTTGGTGAGCAAAGTGGGATATGTGTACTGATCATGACCACCAAGTATCATCAACCTTGGTTGAAAAAATATTTGCTGGTATTTCGGAAACTCGTTATTTCTTAGAAGCTTGGCAACCCCGCTCAATGAAAGTGCTTTTCCACCGTCGGTGCCTAGGGCTAATTGAAGAGGAAACAAACCATAGAGACACAACTGAGAACTCCTTTCTTTTGTCAAGTTTCAAAGAGCTACTACAAACCATGTTGTATTTAGAGTTCCAAATTCATCTATCTATATAGGAGAGAACAGAGTGAAACCTAAATATAAAAACTGCTTCTGTAGATGAACAATTCAAGCTAAAAGAACAAAATTTGGTGAGCAAAGTGGGATTTGTGTACTGATCATTACCAGCAAGTATCATCAAGATTGGGTGAAAAAATATTTGCTGGTATTTCGGAAACTAGTTATTTCTTAGAAGTTTGCAAACCCCTCTCAATGAAAGTGCTTTTCCACCGTCTGTGCCTAGGGCTACTTGAAGAGGAAACAAACCATAGAGACAAAACTGAGAACTCCTTTATTTTTTCAAGTTTCTAAGAACTACTATAAACCATGTTGGATTTAGAGTTCCAAATTCATCTCTCTATATAGGAGAGAACAGAGTGAAACCTAAAAATAAAAACTACTACTGAAAACGAACGCGTCAACCTAGAAGATCAAAATTTGGTGAGTAAAGTGGGATTTGTGTACTTGTCATTACCACGAAGTATCATCAAGATTGGGTGAAAAAATATTTGCTGGTATTTCGGAAACTCGTTATTTCTTAGAAGCTTGGCAACCCCTCTCAATGAAAGTGCTTTTCCACAGTCTGTGCCTAGGGCTTCTTGAAGAGGAAACAAACCATAGAGACAAAACTGAGAACTCCATTGTTTTGTCAAGTTTCAAAGAGCCACTAGAAACCATGTTGGATTTAGAGATCCAAATTCATCTATCTATATAGCAGAGAACAGATTGAAACCTAAACATAAAAACAGCTACTGTAGACGAACACGTCAACCTGGAAGAATAATATTTGGTGAGCCAAGTGGGATTTGTGTACTGATCATTATCACCAAGTATCATCAAGATTGGGTGAAAAAATATTTGCTGGTATTTCGGAAACTCGTTATTTCTCAGAAGCTTGGCAACCACTCACTATGAAAGTGCCTTTCCACAGTCTCTGCTTAGGGCTACTTGAAGTGGAAACAAATCATAGAGACAAAACTGAGAACTCCTTTATTTTGTCAAGTTTCAAAGAACTACTACAAACCATGTTGGATTTAGAGTTCCAAATTCATCTATCTATATAGGAGAGAACAGATTGAAACCTAAGTATAAAATCTGCTACTGTAGACGAACACTTCAACCTAGAAGAACAAAATGTGGTGAGTAAAGTGGGATTTGTGTACTTATCATTACCACAAAGTATCATCAAGATTGGGTGAAAAAATATTTGCTGCTATTTCGGAAACTCGTTATTTCTCAGAAGCTTGGCAACCCCTCTCAATGAAAGTGCTTTTCCACAGTCTCTGCTTAGGGCTACTTGAAGTGGAAACAAATCATAGAGCCAAAACTGAGAACTCCTTTATTTTGTCAAGTTTCAAAGAGCTACTACAAAGCATGTTGGATTTAGCGTTCCAAATTCATCTTTCTATATACGAGACAACAGAGTGAAAGCTAAAAATAAAACTGCGACTGTAAACGAACGCTTCAACCTCGAAAAACAAAATTTGGTGAGCAATGTGGGATTTGTTGACTTGTCATTACCACCACGTATCATCAAGATTGGGTGAAAAAATATTTGCTGGTATTTCGGAAAATCGTAATTTCTTGGAAGATTGGCAACCCTTCTCAATGAAAGTGCTTTTCCACAGTCTCTGCTTAGGGCTAATTGAAGCAGATACAAATCATAATGAAAAAACTGAGAATTCCTTTACTTTGTCAAGTTTCAAAGAGCTACTACAAACCATGTTGGATATAGAGTTCCAAAGCATCTATATATATAGGAGAGAACAGAGTGAAACCTGAATATAAAAATTGCTACAATAGACGAATGCTTCAACCTAGAAGAACAATATTTTTTGAGCCAATTGGGATTTGTGTACTGATCATCACCACGAAGTATCATCAAGATTGGGTGAAAAAATATTTGCTG
>NW_027512904.1:216341-324753 GCF_048772815.1 Callospermophilus lateralis
TTCAAAGAGCTAATGCAAACCATGTTGGATTTAGAATTCCAAATTCATCTCTCTATATAGCAGAGAATAGAGTGAAAAATAAATATAAAAACTGCTACAGTAGACGAACACTTCAACCAAGAAGAACAAAATTTGGTGAGCCAAGTGGGATTTGTGTACCGATCATCACCACCAAGTATCATCAAGATTGGGTGAAAAAATATTTGCTGGTATTTCGGAAACTCGTAATTTCTTAGAAACTTGGCAACCCCTCTCATTGAAAGTGCATTTCCACAGTCAGTGCCTAGGGCTACTTGAAGACGAAACATTCCCTAGAGACAAAACTGAGAACTCCTTTATTTTGTCAAGTTTCAAGGAGCTACTACAAACCATGTTGGATTTAGTGTTCCAAATATATCTATCCATATAGGAGAGAACAGAGTGAAACCTAAAAATAAAAACTGCAACAGTAGACGAACGCTTCAACCTAGAAGAACAAAATTTGGTGAGCCAAGTGGGATTTGTGTACTGATCATTACCACCAAGTATCATCAACATTGGGTGAAAAAATATTTGCTGGTATTTCGGACACTCGTTATTTCTTAGAAGCTTGGCAAACCCTCTCAATGAGAGTGCTTTTCCACCGTCTGTGCCTAGGGCTACCTGAAGAGGAAACAAACAATAGAGACAAAACTGAGAACTCCTTTATATTCTCAAGTTTCAAAAAGGTACTACAAACCATGTTGGATTTAGAGTTCCAAATTCATCTCTCTATATAGGAGAGAATTGAGTGAAACCTAAATATAAAAACTGATTCTGTATACGAACGCTTCAACCTAGAAGAAGAAAATTTGGTGAGCCAAGTGGCATTTGTGTACTGATCATTACCACCAAGTATCACAAGATTGGGTGTAAAAACATTTGCTGGCATTTTGGAAACTCGTAATTTCTTGGAAGCTTGGCAACCCCTCTCAATGAAAGTGCTTTTCCACAGTCTCTGCTTATGGCTACTTGAAGCGGAAACAAATCATAGAGACAAAACTGAGAACTCCTTTATTTTGTCAAGTTTCAAAGAGCTACTACAAACGATATTGGATTTAGAGTTCCAAATTCATCTGTCTATATATTAGAGAACAGAGTGAAACCTAAATATAAAAACTGCTACTGAAAACAAACGCTTCAACCTAGAAGAACAAAACTTGGTGAGCCAAGTGGGATTTGTATACTGATCATTACCACCAAGTATCATCAAGATTCGGTGAAAAAATATTTGCTGGTATTTCGGAAACTCGTTATTTCTTAGAAGCTTGGCAACCCCTCTCAATGAAAGTGCATTTCCACAGTCAGTGCCTAGGGCTATTGAAGAGGAAACAATCCATAGAGACAAAACTGAGAACTCCTTTATTTTCTCAAGTTTCAAAGAGCTACTAAAAACCATGTTGGATTTAGTGTTCCAAATTCATCTATCTATATAGGAGACAACAGAGGAAAACCTAAAAATAAAAACTGCTACTGTAAACGAACGCTTCAACCTAGAAGAACAAAATTTGGTGAGCCAAGTGGGATTTGTGTACTGATCATTACCACCAAGTATCATCAACATTGGGTGAAAAAATATTTGCTGGCATTTTGGAAACTCGTAATTTCTTGGAGCTTGGCCACCCCTCTCAATGAAAGTGCTTTTCCACAGTCTCTGCTTAGGGCTACTTGAAGCAGAAACAAATCATAGAGACAAAACTGAGAACTCCTTTATTTTGTCAAGTTTCAAAGAGCTACTACAAACGATATTGGATTTAGAGTCCCAAATTCATCTGTCTATATAGGAGAGAACAGAGTGAAACCTAAATATAAAAACTGCTACTGAAAACAAACGCTTCAACCTAGAAAAACAAAATTTGGTGAGCCAAGTGGGATTTGTGTACCGATCAATACCACCAAGTACCATGATAATTGGGTGAAAAAATATTTGCTGGTATTGCGGAAACTCGTAATTTCTTGGAAGCTTGGCAACCCCTCTCAATGAAAGTGCATTTCCACAGTCAGTGCCTAGGGCTATTGAAGAGGAAACAATCCATAGAGACAAAACTGAGAACTCCTTTATTTTCTCAAGTTTCAAAGAGCTACTAAAAACCATGTTGGATTTAGTGTTCCAAATTCATCTATCTATATAGGAGACAACAGAGGAAAACCTAAAAATAAAAACTGCTACTGTAAACGAACGCTTCAACCTAGAAGAACAAAATTTGGTGAGCCAAGTGGGATTTGTGTACTGATCATTACCACCAAGTATCATCAACATTGGGTGAAAAAATATTTGCTGGCATTTTGGAAACTCGTAATTTCTTGGAGCTTGGCCACCCCTCTCAATGAAAGTGCTTTTCCACAGTCTCTGCTTAGGGCTACTTGAAGCAGAAACAAATCATAGAGACAAAACTGAGAACTCCTTTATTTTGTCAAGTTTCAAAGAGCTACTACAAACGATATTGGATTTAGAGTCCCAAATTCATCTGTCTATATAGGAGAGAACAGAGTGAAACCTAAATATAAAAACTGCTACTGAAAACAAACGCTTCAACCTAGAAAAACAAAATTTGGTGAGCCAAGTGGGATTTGTGTACCGATCAATACCACCAAGTACCATGATAATTGGGTGAAAAAATATTTGCTGGTATTGCGGAAACTCGTAATTTCTTGGAAGCTTGGCAACCCCTCTCAATGAAAGTGCATTTCCACAGTCAGTGCCTAGGGCTATTGAAGAGGAAACAATCCATAGAGACAAAACTGAGAACTCCTTTATTTTCTCAAGTTTCAAAGAGCTACTAAAAACCATGTTGGATTTAGTGTTCCAAATTCATCTATCTATATAGGAGACAACAGAGGAAAACCTAAAAATAAAAACTGCTACTGTAAACGAACGCTTCAACCTAGAAGAACAAAATTTGGTGAGCCAAGTGGGATTTGTGTACTGATCATTACCACCAAGTATCATCAACATTGGGTGAAAAAATATTTGCTGGCATTTTGGAAACTCGTAATTTCTTGGAGCTTGGCCACCCCTCTCAATGAAAGTGCTTTTCCACAGTCTCTGCTTAGGGCTACTTGAAGCAGAAACAAATCATAGAGACAAAACTGAGAACTCCTTTATTTTGTCAAGTTTCAAAGAGCTACTACAAACGATATTGGATTTAGAGTCCCAAATTCATCTGTCTATATAGGAGAGAACAGAGTGAAACCTAAATATAAAAACTGCTACTGAAAACAAACGCTTCAACCTAGAAAAACAAAATTTGGTGAGCCAAGTGGGATTTGTGTACCGATCAATACCACCAAGTACCATGATAATTGGGTGAAAAAATATTTGCTGGTATTGCGGAAACTCGTAATTTCTTGGAAGCTTGGCAACCCCTCTCAATGAAAGTGCTTTTCCACAGTCTGTGCCTAGCACTACTTGAACAAGAAACAAAACATAGACACAAAACTGAGAACTACCTTATTGTGTCAAGTTTCAAAGAGCTACTGCAAACCATGTTGGATTTAGAAATCCAAATTCATCTATCTATATAGGAGAGAATAGAGGAAAACCTAAATATAAAAACTGCAACAGTAGACGAACGCTTCAACCTAGAAGAACAAAATTTGGTGAGCAAAGTGGGATTTGTGTACTGATCATTAACACCAAGTATCATCAACATTGGGTGAAAAAATATTTGCTGGTATTTCGGAAACTCGTTATTTCTTAGAAGCTTGGCAACCCCTCGCAATGAAAGTGCTTTTCCACAGTCTGTGCCTAGGGATACTTGAAGAGGAAACAAACCATAGAGACAAAACTGAGAACTCCTTTATTTTGTCAAGTTTCAAAGAGCTACTACAAACCATGTTGGATTTAGAGTTTCAAATTTATCTATGTATATAGGAGAGATCAGAGTGAAACCTAAAAATGAAAAGTGCTTCTGTAAACGAACGCTTCAACCTAGAAGAACAAAATTTGGTGAACCAAATGGGATTTGTGCACTGATCATTACCACGAAGTATTATCAAGATTGGTTGAAAAAATATTTGCTGGTATTTTGGAATCTCGTTATTTCTTAGAAGATTGGCAACCCCTCTCAATGAAAGTGCTTTTCCACAGACTTGCCTAGGACTCTTGAAGATGAAACAAAACATAGAGAAAAAACTGAGAACTCCTTTAATTTGTCAAAGTTCAAAGAGCTACTACAAACCATGTTGGATTTAGTGTTCCAAATTCATCTATCTATATCGGAGAGAACAGAGTGAAACCTAAAAATAAAAACTGCTACTGTAAACGAACGCTTCAACCTAGAAGAACAAAATTTGGTGAGCCAAGTGGGATTTGTGTACTGATCATTACCACCAAGTATCATGAAGATTCGGTGAAAAACTATTTGCTGATATTTCAGAAACTCGTTATTTCTTAGAAGCTTGGCAACCCCACTCAATGAAAGTGCTTTTCCACACTCTGTGCCTAGGTCTACTTGAAGAGGAAACAAAACATAGAGACAAAACTGAGAACTACTTTATTTTGTCAAGTTTCAAGGAGCTACAGCAAACCATGTTGGATTTAGAGTTCCAAATTAATCTATCTATATAGGAGAGAATAGAGGAAAACCTAAATATAAAAACTTCAACAGTAGACGAACGCTTCAACCTAGAAGAACAAAATTTGGTGAGCCAAGTGGGATTTGTGTACTGATCATTACCACCAAGTATCATCAACATTGGGTGAAAAAATATTTGCTGGTATTTCGGAAACTCGTTATTTCTTAGAAGCTTGGCAAACCCTCTCAATGAGAGTGCTTTTCCACTGTCTGTGCCTAGGGCTACTTGAAGAGGAAACAAACCATAGTGACAAAACTGAGAACTAATTTATTCTCTCAAGTTTCAAAGAGCTACTACAAACCATGTTGGATTTAGAGTTCCAAATTCATTTATCTATATAGCAGAGAATAGAGTGAAACCTAAATATAAAAACTGCTGCTGTAGACGAACGCTTCACCCTAGAAGAAGAAAATTTGGTGAGCCAAGTGGGATTTGTGTACCGATCATTACCACCAAGTATCATCAAGATTGGGTGTAAAAATATTTTCTGGTATTTTGGAAACTTGTAATTTCTTGGATGCTTGGCAACCCCTCTCAATGAAAGTGCTTTTCCACAGTCTGTGCCTAGCACTACTTGAACAGGAAACAAAACATAGACACAAAATTGAGAACTACCATATTTTCTCAAGTTTCAAAGAGCTAATGCAAACCATGTTGGATTTAGAAATCCAAATTCATCTATCTATATAGGAGAGAACAGAGGGAAACCTAAATATAAAAACTGCTACAGTAGACGAACGCTTCAACCTAGAAGAAGAAAATTTATTGAGCCAAGTGGGATTTTGTACCGATCATCACCACCAAGTATCATCAAGATTGGGTGAAAAAATATTTGCTGGTATTTCGGAAACTCGTTTTTTTTTAGAAGCTTGGCAACCCCTCTCAATGAAAGTGCATTTCCACAGTGAGTGCCTAGGGCTACTTTAAGACGAAACAATCCATAGAGACATAACTGAGAACTCCTTTATTTTGTCAAGTTTCAAAGAGCTACTACAAACCATGTTGGATTTAGTGTTCCAAATTCATCTATCTATATCGGAGAGAACAGAGTAAAATCTAAAAATAAAAACTGCTACTGTAAACGAACGCTTCAACCTACAAGAACAAAATTTGGTGAGCCAAGTGGGATTTGTGTACTGATCATTACCACCAAGTATCATGAAGATTCGGTGAAAAAGTATTTGCTGGTATTTCAGAAACTCGTTATTTCTTAGAAGCTTGGCAACCCCACTCAATGAAAGTGCTTTTCCACACTCTGTGCCTTGGTCTACTTGAAGAGGAAACAAAACATAGAGACAAAACTGAGAACTACTTTATTTTGTCAAGTTTCAAGCAGCTACTGCAAACCATGTTGGATTTAGAGTTCCAAATTCATCTATCTATATAGGAGAGAATAGAGGAAAACCTAAATATAAAAACTGCAACAGTAGACGAATGCTTCAACTTAGAAGAACAAAATTTGGTGAGTCAAGTGGGATTTGTGTACTGATCATTACCACCAAGTATCATCAACATTGGGTGAAAAAATATTTGCTGGTATTTCGGAAACTCGTTATTTCTTAGAAGCTTGGCAAACCCTCTCAATGAGAGTGCTTTTCCACCGTCTGTGCCTAGGCCTACTTGAAGAGGAAACAAACCATAGAGACAAAACTGAGAACTCCTTTATTCTCTCAAGTTTCAAAGAGCTACTACAAACCATGTTGGATTTAGAGTTCCATATTCATCTATCTATATAGCAGAGAATAGAGTGAAACCTAAATATAAAAACTGATACTGTATACGAACGCTTCAACCTAGAAGAAGAAAATTTGGTGAGCCAAGTGGGATTTGTGTACCGATCATTACCACCAAGTATCACAAGATTGGGTTTAAAAATATTTACTGGCATTTTTTAAACTCGTAATTTCTTGGAAGCTTGGAAACCCCTCTCAATGAAAGTGCTTTTCCACAGTCTCTGCTTACTGCTACTTGAAGCGGAAACAAATCATAGAGACAAAACTGAGAACTCCTTTATTTTGTCAAGTTTCAAAGAGCTACTACAAACCATATTGGATTTATAGTTCCAAATTCATCTGTCTGTATAGGAGAGAACAGAGGGAAACCTAAATATAAAAACTGCTACTGAAAACAAAAGCTTCAACCTAGAAGAACAAAATTTGGTGAGCCAAGTGGGATTTGTGTACTGATCATTATCACCAAGTATCACAAGATTGGGTGTAAAAACATTTGCTGGCATTTTGGAAACTCGTAATTTCTTGGAAGCTTGGCAACCCCTCTCAATGAAAGTGCTTTTCCACACTCTCTGCTTAGGGCTACTTGAAGAGGAAACAAACCAAAGAGACAAATCTGAGAACTACTTTATTTTGTCAAGTTTCAAAGAGCTACTACAAACCATGTTGGATTTAGAGTTCCAAATTCATCTATCGATATAGCAGAGAACTGAGTGAAACCAAAATATAAAAAATGTTCTAGTAGACGAACGCTTCAACCTAGAAGAACAAAATTTGATGAGCCAAGTGGGATTTGTGTACTGATCATTAACACCAAGTATCATCAATATTGGGTAAAAAAATATTTGCTGGTATTTCTGAAACTCCTAATTTCTTGGAAGCTTGGCAACCCCTCTTAATGAAAGTGCTTTTCCACAGTATATGCTTAGGGCAACTTCAAGAGGAAACAAACCATAGAGACAAATCTGAGAACTCCTTTATTTTGTCAAGTTTCAAAGAGCTACTACAAACCATGTTGGATTTAGAGTTCCAAATTCATCTATCTATATAGCAGAGAATAGAGTGAAACCTAAATACAAAAACTGCTACTGTAGACGAACGCTTCAACCTAGAAGAAGAAAATTTGGTGAGCCAAGTGGGATTTGTGTACCGATCATTACCACCAAGTATCATCAAGATTGGGTGTAAAAATATTTCCTGGTATTTTGGAAACTCGTAATTTCTTGGAAGCTTGGCAACGACTCTCAATGAGAGCTTTTCCACAGTCTGTGCCTACCACTACTTGACCAGGAAACAAAACATAGACACAAAACTGAGAACTACTTTATTTTTTCAAGTTTCAAAGAGCTAATGCAAACCATGTTGGATTTAGAATTCCAAATTTATCTATCTATATAAGAGAGAACAGAGGGAAACCTAAATATAAAAACTGCTACAGTAGACGAACACTTCAACCTAGAAGAACAAAATTTGGTGAGCCAAGTGGGATTTGTGTACCGATCATCACCACCAAGTATCATCAAGATTGGGTGAAAAAATATTTGCTGGTATTTCGGAAACTCGTAATTTCTTAGAAGCTTGGCAACCCCTCTCAATGAAAGTGTATTTCCACAGTCAGTGCCTAGTGCTACTTGAAGAGGAAACAATCCCTAGAGACAAAACTGAGAACTCCTTTATTTTGTCAAGTTTCAAGGAGCTACTACAAACCATGTTGGATTTAGTGTTCCAAATTCATCTATCTATATAGGAGAGAACAGAGTGAAACCTAAAAAAAAAACTGCTACTGTAAACGAACGCATCAACCTAGAAGAACAAAATTTGGTGAGCTAAGTGGGATTTGTGTACTGATCATTACCACCAAGTATCATCAACATTGGTTGAAAAAATATTTGCTGGTTTTTCGGACACTCGTTATTTCTTAGAAGCTTGGAAAACCCTCTCAATGAGAGTGCTTTTCCACCGTCTGTGCCTAGGCTTACTTGAAGAGGAAACAAACCATAGACACAAAACTGAGAACTCCTTTATTCTCTCAAGTTTCAAAGAGCTACTACAAACCATGTTGGATTTAGAGTTCCAAATTCATCTATCTATATAGCAGAGAATAGAGTGAAACCTAAATATAAAAACTGATACTGTATACGAACGCTTCAACCTAGAAGAAGAAAATTTGGTGAGCCAATTGGGATTTGTGTACCGATCATTACCACCAAGTATCACAAGATTGGGTTTAAAAATATTTACTGGCATTTTGGAAACTCGTAATTTCTTGGAAGCTTGGCAACCCCTCTCAATGAAAGTGCTTTTCGACAGTCTCTGCTTAGGGCTACTTGAAGCGGAAACAAATCATAGAGACAAAACTGAGAACTCCTTTATTTTGTCAAGTTTCAAAGAGCTACTACAAACCATATTGGATTTATAGTTCCAAATTCATCTGTCTGTATAGGAGAGAACAGAGGGAAACCTAAATATAAAAACTGCTACTGAAAACAAAAGCTTCAACCTAGAAGAACAAAACTTGGTGAGCCAAGTGGGATTTGTGTACTGATCATTACCACAAGTATCATCAAGATTCGGTGAAAAAATATTTGCTGGTATTTCGGAAACTCGTTATTTCTTAGAAGCTTGGCAACCCCTCTCAATGAAAGTGCTTTTCCACAGTCTGTGCCTAGGACTACTTGAACAGGAAACAAAACATAGAGACAAAACGGAGAACTACTTTATTTTGTCAAGTTTCAAAGAGCTACTGCAAACCATGTTGGATTTAGAGTTTCAAATTCATCTATCTATATAGGAGAGAACAGAGGGAAACCTAAATATAAAAACTGCTACAGTAGACGAACGCTTCAACCTAGCAGAACATAATATGGTGAGCCAAGTGGGATTTGTGTACCGATCAATACCACCAAGTATCATGAATATTGGGTGAACAAATATTTGCTGGTATTTCGGAAACTCGTAATTTCTTGGAAGCTTGGCAACCCCTCTCAATGAAAGTGCTTTTCCACACTCTCTGCTTAGGGCTACTTGAAGAGGAAACAAACCAAAGAGACAAATCTGAGAACTACTTTATTTTGTCAAGTTTCAAAGAGCTACTGCAAACCATGTTGGATTTAGAGTTTCAAATTCATCTATCTATATAGGAGAGAACAGAGGGAAACCTAAATATAAAAACTGCTACAGTAGACGAACGCTTCAACCTAGCAGAACATAATATGGTGAGCCAAGTGGGATTTGTGTACTTATCATTACCACCAAGTATCATCAACATTGGGTAAAAAAATATTTGCTGGTATTTCGAAAACTCGTAAATTCTTGGAAGCTTGGCAACCCCTCTCAATGAAAGTGCTTTTCCACAGTCTATGCTTAGGGCTACTTGAAGAGGAAACAAACCAAAGAGACAAATCTGAGAACTCCTTTATTTTGTCAAGTTTCAAAGAGCTACTACAAACCATGTTGGATTTAGAGTTCCAAATTCATCTATCGATATAGCAGAGAACAGAGTGAAACCAAAATATAAAAAATGTTCTAGTAGACGAACGCTTCAACCTAGAAGAACAAAATTTGATGAGCCATGTGGGATTTGTGTTCTTATCATTACCACCAAGTATCATCAACATTGGGTAAAAAAATATTTGCTGGTATTTCGAAAACTCGTAATTTCTTGGAAGCTTGGCAACCCCTCTCAATGAAAGTGCTTTTCCACAGTCTATGCTTAGGGCTACTTGAAGAGGAAACAAACCAAAGAGACAAATCTGAGAACTCCTTTATTGTCAAGTTTCAAAGAGCTACTACAAACCATGTTGGATTTAGAGATCCAAATTCATCTATCGATATAGCAGAGAACAGAGTGAAACCAAAATATAAAAAATGTTCTAGTAGACGAACGCTTCAACCTAGAAGAACAAAATTTGATGAGCCAAGTGGGATTTGTGTACTGATCATTAACACCAAGTATCATCAATATTGGGTAAAAAAATATTTGCTGGTATTTCTGAAACTCGTAATTTCTGGAAGCTTGGCAACCCCTCTAAATGAAAGTGCTTTTCCACAGTATATGCTTAGGGCAACTTCAAGAGGAAACAAACCATAGAGACAAATCTGAGAACTACTTTATTTTGTCAAGTTTCAAAGAGCTACTACAAACCATTTTGGATTTAGAGTTCCAAATTCATCTATCTATATAGCAGAGAATAGAGTGAAACCTAAATATAAAAACTGCTACTGTAGACGAACGCTTCAACCTAGAAGAAGAAAATTTGGTGAGCCAAGTGGGATTTGTGTACCGATCATTACCACCAAGTATCATCAAGATTGGGTGTAAAAATATTTCCTGGTATTTTGGAAACTCGTAATTTCTTGGAAGCTTGGCAACGCCTCTCAATGAGAGTTTTCCACAGTCTGTGCCTAGCACTACTTGACCAGGAAACAAAACATAGACACAAAACTGAGAACTACTTTATTTTTTCAAGTTTCAAAGAGCTAATGCAAACCATGTTGGATTTAGAATTCCAAATTCATCTATCTAGATAGGAGAGAACAGAGGGAAACCTAAATATAAAAACTGCTACAGTAGACGAACACTTCAACCTAGAAGAACAAAATTTGGTGAGCCAATTGGGATTTGTGTACTGATCATCACCACCAAGTATCATCAAGATTGGGTGAAAAAATATTTGCTGGTATTTCGGAAACTCGTAATTTCTTAGAAGCTTGGCAACCCCTCTCAATGAAAGTGCATTTCCACAGTCAGTGCCTAGGGCTACTTGAAGAGGAAACAATCCCTAGAGACAAAACTGAGAACTCCTTTATGTTGACAAGTTTCAAGGAGCTACTACAAACCATGTTGGATTTTGTGTTCCAAATTCATCTATCTATACAGGAGAGAACAGAGTGAAACCTAAAAAAAACACTGCTACTGTAAACGAACGCTTCAACCTAGAAGAACAAAATTTGGTGAGCCAAGTGGGATGTGTGTACTGATCATTACCACCAAGAATCATCAAGATTCGGTGAAAAAGTATTTGCTGGAATTTCGGAAACTCGTTATTTCTTTGAAGCTTGGCAACCCCACTCAATGAAAGTGCTTTTCCACACTCTGTGCCTAGGGCTACCTGAAGAGGAAACAAACCATAGAGACAAAACTGAGAACTCCTTTATATTCTCAAGTTTCAAAGAGCTACTACAAACCATGTTGGATTTAGAGTTAAAATTCATCTATCTATATAGCAGAGAATAGAGTGAAACCTAAATATAAAAACTGATACTGTATACGAACGCTTCAACCTAGAAGAAGAAAATTTGGTGAGCCAAGTGGGATTTGTGTACTGATCATTAAAACCAAGTATCACAAGATTGGTTGTAAAAATATTTGCTGGCATTTTGGAAACTCGTAATTTCTTGGAAACTTGGCAACCCCTCTCAATGAAAGTGCTTTTCCACAGTCTCTGCTTATGGCTACTTGAAGCGGAAACAAATCATAGAGACAAAATGAGAACTCTCAGTTTTGTCAATTCAGAGTAACACACGGAGCTACTACAAACGATATTGGACTTAGAGTTCCTTTCAAGTAGGCTAGAGAACAGAGTGAAAATTATGAGAGGGTTGCCAAGCTTCTAAGAAATAACGAGTTTCCAAATACAGCAAATATTTTTTCGAGCCGAATCTTGGATGAGTACTTGGTTACCACCAAGTATCATCAAGATTCGGTGAAAAAATATTTGCTGGTATTTCGGAAACTCGTTATTTCTTAGAAGCTTGGCAACCCCTCTCAATGAAAGTGCATTTCCACAGTCTGTGTCTAGGGCTACTTGAAGAGGAAACAATCCCTAGAGACAAAACTGAGAACTCCTTTATTTTGTCAAGTTTCAAAGAGCTACTACAAACGATATTGGATTTAGAGTTCCAAATTCATCTGTCTATATAGTAGAGAACAGAGTGAAAACTAAATATAAAAACTGCTACTGAAAACAAACGCTTCAACCTAGAAAAACAAAATTTGGTAAGCCAAGTGGGATTTGGGTACTGATCATTACCACCAAGTATCATCAACATTGGGTGAAAAAATATTTGCTGGTATTTCGGACACTCGTTATTTCTTAGAAGCTTGGCAAACCCTCTCAATGAGAGTGCTTTTCCAGCGTCTGTGCCTACGGCTACTTGAAGAGGAAACAAACCATAGAAACAAAACTGAGAACTCCTTTATTCTCTCAAGTTTCCAAGAGCTACTACAAACCATGTTTTATTTAGAGTTCCAAATTCATCTATCTATATAGCAGAGAATAGATTGAAACCTAAATATAAAAACTGATACTGTATACGAACGCTTCAACCTAGAAGAAGAAAATTTGGTGAGCCAAGTGGGATTTGTGTACCGATCATTACCACCAAGTATCACAAGATTGGGTTTAAAAATATTTGCTGGCATTTTGGAAACTCGTAATTTCTTGGAAGCTTGGCAACCCCTCTCAATCAAAGTGCTTTTCCACAGTCTCTGCTTAGGGCTACTTGAAGCGGAAACAAATCATAGAGACAAAACTGAGAACTCCTTTATTTTGTCAAGTTTCAAAGAGGTACTACAAACCATATTGATTTTAGAGTTCCAAATTCATCTGTCTATATAGGAGAGAACAGAGGGAAACCTAAATATAAAAACTGCTACTGAAAACAAAAGTTTCAACCTAGAAGAAGAAAATTTGGTGAGCCAAGTGGGATTTGTGTACTGATCATTACCACAAGTATCATCAAGATTCGGTGAAAAAATATTTGCTGGTATTTCGGAAACTCGTTATTTCTTAGAAGATTGGCGACCCCTCTCAAGGAAAGTGCTTTTCCACAGTCTGTGCCTAGGACTACTTGAACAGGAAACAAAACATAGAGACAAAACCGAGAACTCCTTTATTTTTGTCAAGGTTCAAAGAGCTACTACAAACCATGTTGGATTTAGAGTTTCAAATTCAACTATCTATATAGGAGAGAACAGAGGGAAACCTAAATATAAAAACTGCTACAGTAGACGAACGCTTCAACCTAGCAGAACATAATATGGTGAGCCAAGTGGGATTTGTGTACCGATCAATACCACCAAGTATCATGTATATTGGGTGAACAAATATTTGCTGGTATTTCGGAAACTCGTTATTTCTTAGAAGCTTGGCAAACCCTCTCAATGAAAATGCTTTTCCACCGTCTGTGCCTAGGGCTACTTGAAGAGGAAACAAACCAAAGAGACAAAACTGAGAACTACTTTATTTTGTCAAGTTTCAAAGAGCTACTACAAACCATGTTGGATTTAGAGTTCCAAATTCATCTATCGATATAGCAGAGAACAGAGTGAAACCTAAATATAAAAAATGTTCTAGTAGACGAACGCTTCAACCTAGAAGAACAAAATTTGATGAGCCATGTGGGATTTGTGTACTTATCATTACCACCAAGTATCATCAACATTGGGTAAAAAAACATTTGTGGTATTTCGAAAACTCGTAATTTCTTGGAAGCTTGGCAACCCCTCTCAATGAAAGTGCTTATCCACAGTCTCTGGTTAGGGCTACTTGAAGTGGAAACAAATCATAGAGACAAAACTGAGAACTCCTTTATTTTTTCATGTTTCAAAGATCTACTACAAACAATATTGGATTTAGAGTTCCAAATTCATCTGTCTATATAGGAGAGAACAGAGGGAAACCTAAATATTAAAACTGCTACTGTAGACAAACGCTTCAACCTAGAAGAACAAAATTTGGTGAGCCAAGTGGGATTTGTGTACTGATCATTACCACCAATTATCATCAACATTGGGTAAAAAAATATTTGCTGGTATTTCTAAAACTCGTTATTTCTTGGAAGCTTGGCAACCCCTCTCAATCAAAGTGCTTTTCCACAGTCTCTGCTTAGGGCTGCTTGAAGCGGAAACAAATCATAGAGACAAAACTTGGAACACCTTTGTTTTGTCAAGTTTCAAAAATCTACTACAAACGATATCGGATTTACGGTTCCAAATTCATCTGTCTATATAGGAGAGAACAGAGGGAAACCTAAATATAAAAACTGCTACTGTAAACAAACGCTTCAACATAGAAGAACAAAATTGGGTGAGCCACGTGGGATTTGTGTACTGATCATTACCACCAAGTATCATCAAGATTCGGTGAAAAAATATTTGATGGTATTTCGGAAAATCGTTATTTCTTAGAAGCTTGGCAACCCCTCTCAATGAAAGTGCTTTTCCACAGTCTGTGCCTAGGACTACTTGAACAGGAAACAAAACATAGAGACAAAACGGAGAACTACTTTATTTTGTTAAGTTTCAAAGAGCTACTGCAAACCATGTTGGATTTAGAGTTCCAAATTCATCTATCTATATAGGAGAGAACAGAGGGAAATCTAAATATAAAAACTGCTACAGTAGACGAACGCTTCAACCTAGCAGAACAAAATTTGGTGAGCCAAGTGGGATTTGTGTACCGATCAATACCACCAAGTATCATGAATATTGGGTGAACAAATATTTGCTGGTATTTCGGAAACTCGTAATTTCTTGGAAGCTTGTCAACCCCTCTAAATCAAAGTGCTTTTCCACAGTAAGTGCCTAGGGTTACTTGAAGAGGAAACAATCAATAGAGACAAAACTGAGAAATTCTTTATTTTCTCAAGTTACAAAGAGGTACTACAAGCCATGTTGGATTTAGAGTTCCAAATTCATCTATCTATATAGGAGAGAACAGAGTGAAACCTAAAAATAAAAACTGCTACTGTAAACGAACGCTTCAACCTAGAAGAAGAAAATTTGGTGAGCCAAGTGGGATATGTGTACCGATCATTACCACCAACTATCACAAGATTGGGTGTAAAAATTTTTGCTGGCATTTTGGAAACTCCTAATTTCTTGGAAGCTTGGCAAACCCTCTCAATGAAAGTTCTTTTCCACAGTCTCTGCTTAGGGCTGCTTGAGGCGGAAACAAATCATAGAGACAAAACTGGGAACTCCTTTATTTTGTCAAGTTTCAAAAATCTACTACAAACGATATTGGATTTACGGTTACAAATTCATCTGTCTATATAGGGGAGAACAGAGTGAAACCTAAATATAAAAACTGCTACTGTAAACAAACGCTTCAAATAGAAGAACAAAATTTGGTGAGCCAAGTGGCATTTGTGTACTGATCATTACCACCAAGTATCATCAAGATTCGGTGAAAAAATATTGGATGGTATTTGGGAAACTCGTTATTTCTTAGAAGCTTGGCAACCCCACTCAATGAAAGTGCTTTTCCACACTCTGTGCCTAGGGCTACCTGAAGAGGAAGCAAACCATAGAGACAAAACTGAGAACTCCTTTATATTCTCAAGTTTCAAAGAGCTACTACAAACCATGTTGGATTTAGAGTTCCAAATTCATCTATCTATATAGCAGAAAATAGAGTGAAACCTAAATATAAAAACTGATACTGTATACGAACGCTTCAACCTAGAAGAAGAAAATTTGGTGAGCCAAGTGGGATTTGTGTACTGATCATTACCACCAAGTATCACAAGATTGGGTGTAAAAATATTTGCTGGCATTTTGGAAACTCGTAATTTCTTGGAAACTTGGCAACCCCTCTCAATGAAAGTGCTTTTCCACAGTCTCTGCTTATGGCTACTTGAAGCGGAAACAAATCATAGAGACAAAACTGAGAACTCCTTTATTTTGTCAAGTTTCAAAGAGCTACTACAAACGATATTGGACTTAGAGTTCCAAATTCATCTGTCTATATAGGAGAGAACAGAGTGAAAACTAAATATAAAAACTGCTACTGAAAACAAGCGCTTCAACCTAGAAGAACAAAATTTGGTGAGCCAAGTGGGATTTGTGTACTGATCATTACCACCAAGTATCATCAAGATTCGGTGAAAAAATATTTGCTGGTATTTCGGAAACTCGTTATTTCTTAGAAGCTTGGCAACCCCTCTCAATGAAAGTGCATTTCCACAGTCAGTGCCTAGGGCTATTGAAGAGGAAACAATCCATAGAGACAAAACTGAGAACTCCTTTATTTTGTCAAGTTTCAAAGAGCTACTACAAACGATATTGGATTTAGAGTTCCAAATTCATCTTTCTATATAGTAGAGAACAGAGTGAAACCTAAATATAAAAACTGCTACTGAAAACAAACGCTTCAACCTAGAAAAACAAAATTTGGTGACCCAAGTGGGATTTGTGTACTGATCATTACCACCAAGTATCATCAACATTGGGTGAAAAAATATTTGCTGGTATTTCGGACACTCGTTATTTCTTAGAAGCTTGGCAAACCCTCTCAATGAGAGTGCTTTTCCACCGTCTGTGCCTACGGCTCCTTGAAGAGGAAACAAACCATAGAGACAAAACTGAGAACTCCTTTATTCTCTCAAGTTTCCAAGAGCTACTACAAACCATGTTTTATTTAGAGTTCCAAATTCATCTATCTATATAGCAGAGAATAGAGTGAAACCTAAATATAAAAACTGATACTGTATACGAACGCTTCAACCTAGAAGAAGAAAATTTGGTGAGCCAAGTGGGATTTGTGTACTGGTCATTACCACAAGTATCATCAAGATTCGGTGAAAAAATATTTGCTGGTATTTCGGAAACTCGTTATTTCTTAGAAGCTTGGCAACCCCTCTCAATGAAAGTGCTTTTCCACAGTCTGTGCCTAGGACTACTTGAACAGGAAACAAAACATAGAGACAAAACGGAGAACTACTTTATTTTGTCAAGTTTCAAAGAGCTACTGCAAACCATGTTGGATTTAGAGTTTCAAATTCAACTATCTATATAGGAGAGAACAGAGGGAAACCTAAATATAAAAACTGCTACAGTAGACGAACGCTTCAACCTAGCAGAACATAATATGGTGAGCCAAGTGGGATTTGTGTACCGATCAATACCACCAAGTATCATGAATATTGGGTGAACAAATATTTGCTGGTATTTCGGAAACTCGTAATTTCTTGGAAGCTTGGCAACCCCTCTCAATGAAAGTGCTTTTCCACAGTCTCTGCTTAGGGCTACTTGAAGCGGAAACATATCATAGAGACAATACAGAGAACTCCTTTATTTTGTCAAGTTTCAAAGAGCTACTACAAACCATATTGGATTTAGAGTTCCAAATTCATCTGTCTATATAGGAGAGAACATAGGAAAAAATATATATAAAAACTGCTACTGTAGACGAACGCTTCAACCTAGAAAAACAAAATTTGGTGAGCCAAGTGGGATTTGTGTACTGATCATTACCACAAGTATCATCAAGATTCGGTGAAAAAATATTTGCTGGTATTTCGGAAACTCCTAATTTCTTGGAAGCTTGGCAACCCCTCTAAATGAAAGTGCTTTTCCACAGTATATGCTTAGGGCAACTTCAAGAGGAAACAAACCATAGAGACAAATCTGAGAACTACTTTATTTTGTCAAGTTTCAAAGAGCTACTACAAACCATGTTGGATTTAGAGTTCCAAATTCATCTATCTATATAGCAGAAAATAGAGTGAAACCTAAATATAAAAACTGCTACTGTAGACGAACGCTTCAACCTAGAAGAAGAAAATTTGGTGAGCAAAGTGGGATTTGTGTTCCGATCATTACCACCAAGTATCATCAAGATTGGGTGTAAAAATATTTCCTGGTATTTTGGAAACTCGTAATTTCTTGGAAGCTTGGCAACCCCTCTCAATGAAAGTGCATTTCCACAGTCAGTGCCTAGGGCTATTGAAGAGGAAACAATCCCTAGAGACAAAACTGAGAACTCCTTTATTTTGTCAAGTTTCAAGGAGTTACTACAAACCATGTTGGATTTAGTGTTCCAAATTCATCTATCTATATAGGAGAGAACAGAGTGAAACCTAAAAAAAAAACTGCTACTGTAAACGAACGCTTCAACCTAGAAGAACAAAATTTGGTGAGCCAAGTGGGATTTGTGTACTGATCATTACCACCAAGTATCATCAACATTGGTTGAAAAAATATTTGCTGGTTTTTCGGACACTTGTTATTTCTTAGAAGCTTGGCAAACCCTCTCAATGAGAGTGCTTTTCCACTGTCTGTGCAAAGGCTTACTTGAAGAGGAAACAAACCATAGAGTCAAAACTGAGAACTCCTTTATTCTCTCAAGTTTCAAAGATCTACTACAAACCATGTTGGATTTAGAGTTCCAAATTCATCTATATATATAGCAGAGAATAGAGTGAAACCTAAATATAAAAACTGATACTGTATTCGAACGCTTCAACCTAGAAGAAGAAAATTTGGTGAGCCAAGTGGGATTTGTGTACCGATCATTACCACCAAGTATCACAAGATTGGGTTTAAAAATATTTACTGGCATTTTGGAAACTCGTAATTTCTTGTAAGCTTGGCAACCCCTCTCAATGAAATTGCTTTTCCACAGTCTCTGCTTAGGGCTACTTGAAGCGGAAACAAATCATAGAGACAAAACTGAGAACTCCTTTATTTTGTCAAGTTTCAAAGAGCTACTACAAACCATATTGGATTTATAGTTCCAAATTCATCTGTCTGTATAGGAGAGAACAGAGGGAAACCTAAATATAAAAACTGCTACTGAAAACAAAAGCTTCAACCTAGAAGAACAAAATTTGGTGAGCCAAGTGGGATTTGTGTACTGATCATTACCACAAGTATCATCAAGATTCGGTGAAAAAATATTTGCTGGTATTTCGGAAACTCGTTATTTCTTAGAAGCTTGGCAACCCCTCTCAAGGAAAGTGCTTTTCCACAGTCTGTGCCTAGGACTACTTGAACAGGAAACAAAACATAGAGACAAAACGGAGAACTACTTTATTTTGTCAAGTTTCAAAGAGCTACTGCAAACCATGTTGGATTTAGAGTTTCAAATTCAACTATCTATATAGGAGAGAACAGAGGGAAACCTAAATATAAAAACTGCTACAGTAGACGAACGCTTCAACCTAGCAGAACATAATATGGTGAGCCAAGTGGGATTTGTGTACCGATCAATACCACCAAGTATCATGAATATTGGGTGAACAAATATTTGCTGGTATTTCGGAAACTCGTTATTTCTTAGAAGCTTGGCAAACCCTCTCATTGAAAATGCTTTTCCACCGTCTGTGCCTAGGGCTACTTGAAGAGGAAACAAACCAAAGAGACAAATCTGAGAACTACTTTATTTTGTCAAGTTTCAAAGAGGTACTACAAACCATGTTGGATTTAGAGTTCCAAATTCATCTATCGATATAGCAGAGAACAGAGTGAAACCTAAATATAAAAAATGTTCTAGTAGACGAACGCTTCAACCTAGAAGAACAAAATTTGATGAGCCATGTGGGATTTGTGTACTTATCATTACCACCAAGTATCATCAACATTGGGTAAAAAAATATTTGCTGGTATTTCGAAAACTCGTAATTTCTTGGAAGCTTGGCAACCCCTCTCAATGAAAGTGCTTTTCCACAGTCTATGCTTAGGGCTACTTGAAGAGGAAACAAACCAAAGAGACAAATCTGAGAACTACTTTATTTTGTCAAGTTTCAAAGAGCTACTACAAACCATGTTGGATTTAGAATTCCAAATTCATCTATCGATATAGCAGAGAACAGAGTGAAACCAAAATATAAAAAGTGTTCTAGTAGACGAACGCTTCAACCTAGAAGAACAAAATTTGATGAGCCATGTGGGATTTGTGTACTTATCATTACCACAAAGTATCATCAACATTGGGTAAAAAAATATTTGCTGGTATTTCTGAAACTCGTAATTTCTTGGAAGCTTGGCAACCCCTCTAAATGAAAGTGCTTTTCCAGAGTATATGCTTAGGGCAACTTCAAGAGGAAACAAACCATAGAGACAAATCTGAGAACTACATTATTTTGTCAAGTTTCAAAGAGCTACTACAAACCATGTTGGATTTAGAGTTCCAAATTCATCTATCTATATAGCAGAGAATAGAGTGAAACCTAAATATAAAAACTGCTACGGTAGACGAACGCTTCAACCTAGAAGAAGAAAATTTGGTGAGCCAAGTGGGATTTGTGTACCGATCATTATCACCAAGTATCATCAAGATTGGGTGTAAAAATATTTCCTGGTATTTTGGAAACTCGTAATTTCTTGGAAGATTGGCAACGCCTCTCAATGAGAGTTTTCCACAGTCTGTGCCTAGCACTACTTGACCAGGAAACAAAACATAGACACAAAACTGAGAACTACTTTATTTTTTCAAGTTTCAAAGAGCTAATGCAAACCATGTTGGATTTAGAATTCCAAATTCATCTATCTATATAGGAGAGAACAGAGGGAAACCTAAATATAAAAACTGCTACAGTAGACGAACACTTCAACCTAGAAGAACAAAATTTGGTGAGCCAAGTGGGATTTGTGTACTGATCATTACCACCAAGGATCATCAACACTGGGTGAAAAAAAAATTGCTGGTATTTCGGAAACTCGTTATTTCTTGGAAGCTTGGCTACCCCTTTCAATGAAAGTGCTTTTCCACAGTCTCTGCTTAGGGCTACATGAAACGGAAAAAAATCATAGAGACTAAACTGAAAACTCTTTTATTTTCTCAAGTTTCAAAGAGCTACTAAAAACCATGTTGGATTTAGAGTTCCAAATTCATCTATCAATATAGGAGAGAACAGAGTGCAACCTAAAAATGAAAACTGCTACTGTAAACAAAAGCTTCAACCTAGAAGAACAAATATGGTGAGCCAAGTGGGATTTTTGGACTTGTCATTACCACCACGTATCATCGAGATTGGGTGAAAAAATATTTGCTGGTATTTCGGAAACTCGTACTTTCTTGGAAGCTTGGCAACCCCTCTTAATGAAAGTGCTTTTTCACCTTCTGTGCCTAGGGCTACTTGAAGAGGAAACAAACCATAGAGACAAAACTGAGAACTCCTTTATTTTGTCAAGTTTCAAAGAGCTACTACAAACCATGTTGCATTTAGAGTTCCAAATTCATCTATCTGTAGAGCAGAGAACACAGTGAAACCTAAATATAAAAACTGCTACTGTAGACGAAAGCTTCAAACTAGAAGAACAAAATTTGGTGAGCCAAGTGGGATTTGTGTACTGATCATCACCATCAAGTATAATCAAGATTGGGTGAAAAAATATTTGTTGGTATTTCGGAAACCTTTTATTTCTTAAAAGCTTGGCAACACCTCTCAATGAAAGTGCTTTTCCACAGTCTGTGCCTAGGGCTACTTGAAGAGGAAACAACCCATAGAGACAAATCTGAGAACTCTTTTATTTTGTTAAGTTTCAAAGTGCTACTACAAACCATGATGGATTTAGAGTTCCAAATTCATCTATCTATATAGCAGAGAACAGAGTGAAACCTAAAAATAAAAACTGCTACTGTAGACGAACGCCTCAAACTAGAAGAAGAAAATTTGGTGAGCAAAGTGGGATTTGTCTACCGATCATTACCACCAAGTATCATCAAGATTGGGTGTAAAAATATTTGCTGATATTTCGGAAACTCGTAATTTCTTGGAAGCTTGGCAACCCCTCTCAATGAAAGTGCTTTTCCACAGTCTATGCTTAGGGCTACTTGAAGAGGAAACAAACCAAAGAGACAAATCTGAGAACTACTTTATTTTGTCAAGTTTCAAAGAGCTACTACAAACCATGTTGGATTTAGAATTCCAAATTCATCTATCGATATAGCAGAGAACAGAGTGAAACCAAAATATAAAAAATGTTCTAGTAGACGAACGCTTCAACCTAGAAGAACAAAATTTGATGAGCCATGTGGGATTTGTGTACTTATCATTACCACAAAGTATCATCAACTTGGGTAAAAAAATATTTGCTGGTATTTCTGAAACTCGTAATTTCTTGGAAGCTTGGCAACCCCTCTAAATGAAAGTGCTTTTCCAGAGTATATGCTTAGGGCAACTTCAAGAGGAAACAAACCATAGAGACAAATCTGAGAACTACATTATTTTGTCAAGTTTCAAAGAGCTACTACAAACCATGTTGGATTTAGAGTTTCCAAATTCATCTATCTATATAGCAGAGAATAGAGTGAAACCTAAATAT
Source organism: Callospermophilus lateralis (assembly GCF_048772815.1). Lineage (NCBI taxonomy): Eukaryota > Metazoa > Chordata > Mammalia > Rodentia > Sciuridae > Callospermophilus > Callospermophilus lateralis. Next base: position 238,722 of record NW_027512904.1, read on the forward strand.
AAAAACTGCTACGGTAGACGAACGCTTCAACCTAGAAGAAGAAAATTTGGTGAGCCAAGTGGGATTTGTGGTACCGATCATTATCACCAAGTATCATCAAGATTGGGTGTAAAAATATTTCCTGTTATTTTGGAAACTCGTAATTTCTTGGAAGATTGGCAACGCCTCTCAATGAGAGTTTTCCACAGTCTGTGCCTAGCACTACTTGACCAGGAAACAAAACATAGACACAAAACTGAGAACTACTTTATTTTTTCAAGTTTCAAAGAGCTAATGCAAACCATGTTGGATTTAGAATTCCAAATTCATCTATCTATATAGGAGAGAACAGAGGGAAACCTAAATATAAAAACTGCTACAGTAGACGAACACTTCAACCTAGAAGAACAAAATTTGGTGAGCCAAGTGGGATTTGTGTACTGATCATTACCACCAAGGATCATCAACACTGGGTGAAAAAAAAATTGCTGGTATTTCGGAAACTCGTTATTTCTTGGAAGCTTGGCTACCCCTTTCAATGAAAGTGCTTTTCCACAGTCTCTGCTTAGGGCTACATGAAACGGAAAAAAATCATAGAGACTAAACTGAAAACTCCTTTATTTTCTCAAGTTTCAAAGAGCTACTACAAACCATGTTGGATTTAGAGTTCCAAATTCATCTATCAATATAGGAGAGAACAGAGTGCAACCTAAAAATGAAAACTGCTACTGTAAACAAAAGCTTCAACCTAGAAGAACAAATATGGTGAGCCAAGTGGGATTTTTGGACTTGTCATTACCACCACGTATCATCGAGATTGGGTGAAAAAATATTTGCTGGTATTTCGGAAACTCGTACTTTCTTGGAAGCTTGGCAACCCCTCTTAATGAAAGTGCTTTTTCACCCTTTCTGTGCCTAGGGCTACTTGAAGAGGAAAACAAACCATAGAGACAAAACTGAGAACTCCTTTATTTTGTCAAGTTTCAAAGAGCTACTACAAACCATGTTGCATTTAGAGTTCCAAATTCATCTATCTGTAGAGCAGAAACACAGTGAAACCTAAATATAAAAACTGCTACTGTAGACGAAAGCTTCAACCTAGAAGAACAAAATTTGGTGAGCCAAGTGGGATTTGTGTACTGATCATTACCACCAAGTATCATCAAGATTCGGTGAAAAAATATTTGATGGTATTTCGGAAACTTGTTATTTCTTAGAAGCTTGGCAACCCCTCTCAATGAAAGTGCTTTTCCACAGTCTGTGCCTAGGACTACTTGAACAGGAAACAAAACATAGAGACAAAACGGAGAACTACTTTATTTTGTCAAGTTTCAAAGAGCTACTGCAAACCATGTTGGATTTAGAGTTCCAAATTCATCTGTCTATATAGGTGAGAACAGAGTGAAACCTAAATATAAAAACTGCTACTGTAAACAAATGCTTCAACATAGAAGAACAAAATTTGGTGAGCCATTGGGATTTGTGTACTCATCATTACCACCAAGTATCATCAAGATTCGGTCAAAAAATATTTGATGGTATTTCGGAAACTCGTTATTTCTTAGAAGCTTTGCAACCCCTCTCAATGAAAGTGCTTTTCCACAGTCTGTGCCTAGGACTACTTGAACAAGAAACAAAACATAGAGACAAAACTAAGAACTACTTTATTTTGTCACGTTTCAAAGAGCTACTGCAAACCATGTTGGATTTAGAGTTAAAAATTCATCTATTTATATAGGAGAGAACAGAGGGAAACCCAAATATAAAAACTGCTACAGTAGAGGAACGCTTCAAACTAGCCGAACAAAATTTGGTGAGCCAAGTGGGATTTGTGTACCGATCAATACCACCAAGTATCATGAATATTGGGTGAAAAAATATTTGCTGGTGTTTCGGAAACTCGTAATTTCTTGGAAGCTTGGCAACCCCTCTCAATGAAAGTGCTTTTCCACAGTCTCTGCTTAGTGCTACTTGAAGCGGAAACAAATCATAGAGACAAAACTGAGAACTCCTTTATTTTCTCAAGTTTCAAAGAGCTACTAAAAACCATATTGGATTTAGAGTTCCAAATTCATCTGTCTATATAGGAGAGAACAGAGGGAAACCTAAATATAAAAACTGCTACTGTACACGAATGCTTCAACCTAGAAGAATAAAATTTGGTGAGCCAAGTGGAATTTGTGTACTGATCATTACCACCAATTATCACAAGATTGGGTGAAAAAATATTTGCTGGCATTTTGGAAACTCTTAATTTCTTGGAAGCTTGGCAACCCCTCTCAATGAAAGTGCTTTTCCACAGTCTCTGCTTAGTGCTAATTGAAGCGGAAACAAATCATAGAGACAAAACTGAAACTCCTTAATTTTGTCAAGTTTCAAAGTGCTACTACAAACGATATTGAATTCAGAGTTCCAAATTCATCTGTCTATATAGGTGAGAAGAGAGTGAAACCTAAATATAAAAACTGCTTCTGAAAACAATCGCTTCAACTTAGAAGAACAAAATTTGGTGAGCCAAGTGGGATTTGTGTACTTATCATTACCACCAAGTATCATCAAGATTCGGTTGAGAAAATATTTGCTGGTTTTTCAGAAACTCGTTATTTCTAAGAAGCTTGGCAACCCCTCTCAATGAAAGTGCTTTTCCACAGTCTGTGCCTAGGACTACTTGAACAGGAAACAAAACATAGAGACAAAACTGAGAACTACATTATTTTGTCAAGTTTCAAAGAGCTACTGCAAACCATGTTGGATTTAGAGTTCCAAATTCATCTATCTATTTAGGAGAGAACAGAGGGAAACCTAAATATAAAAACTGCTACTGTAGACGAACACTTCAACCTAGCAGAACAAAGTTTGGTGAGCCAAGTGGGATTTGTATACCGATCAATACCACCAAGTATCATGAATTTTCGGTGAAAATATATTTGCTGGTACTTCGGAAACTCGTAATTTCTTGGAATCTTGGAAACCCCTCTCAATGAAAGTGCTTTTCCACAGTCTCTGCTTAGGGCTACTTGAAGCGGAAACAAATCATAGAGACAAAACTGAGAACTCCTGTATTTTGTCAAGTTTCAAAGAGCTACTACAAACCATGTTGGATTTAGGATTCCAAATTCATCTATCTATATAGGAGAGAACAGAGTGAACCTAAAAAAAAAACTGCTACTGTAAACGAACGCTTCAACATAGAAAAACAAAATTTGGTGAGCCTAGTGGGATTTGTGTACTGATCATTACCACCACGTATCATCAAGATTCGGTGAAAAAGTATTTGCTGGTATTTCGGAAACTCGTTATTTCTTTGAAGCTTGGCAACCCCACTCAATAAAATTGCTTTTCCACACTCTGTGCCTAGGTCTACTTGAAGAGGAAACAAAACATAGAGACAAAACTGAGAACTACTTTATTATGTCAAGTTTCAAAGAGCTACTGCAAACCATTTTGGATTTAGAGTTCCAAATTCATCTCTCTATATAGGAGAGAACAGAGGGAAAACTAAATATAAAAACTGCAACAGTAAACGAACGCTTCAACCTAGAAGAACAAAATTTGGTGAGCCAAGTGGGATTTGTGTACCCATCATTACCACCAAGTATCATCAAGATTGGGTGAAAAAATATTTGCTGGTATTTCGGAAACTCGTAATTTCTTGGAAGCTTGGCAACCCCTCTCAATGAAAGTGCTTTTCCACAGTCCCTGCTTAGGGCTACTTGAAGCGGAAACAAATCGTAGAGGCAAAACCGAGAACTCTTTTATTTTGTCAAGTTTCAAAGAGCTTCTACAAACCATATTGGATTTAGAGATCCAAATTCATCTGTCTATATAGGAGAGAACACAGTGAAACCGAAATGTAAAAACTGCTACTGTAAACGAACGCTTCAACCTAGAAGAACATAATTTGGTGAGCCAAGTGGGATTTGTGTACTGATCATTACCACCAAGTATCATCAAGATTCGGTGAAAAAATATTTGCTGGTATTTCGGAAACTCGTTATTTCTTTGAAGCTTGGTAACCCCTCTCAATGAAAGTGCTTTTCCACAGTCTGTGCCTAGGACTACTTGAAGAGTAAACAAAACATAGACATAAAACTGAGAACTACTTTATTTTGTCAAGTTTCAAAGAGCTACTGCAAACCATGTTGGATTTAGTGTTCCAAATTCATCTATCTATTTAGGAGAGAACAGAGGGAAACCTAAATATAAAAACTGCTAAGGTAGATGAACGCTTCAACCTAGATGAACAAAATTTGGTGAGCCAAGTGGGATTTGTGTGCTGAGCATTACCATCAAGTTTCATCAACATTGGTTGAAAAAATATTTGCTGGAATTTCGGAAACTCGTTTTTTCTTCGAAGTATGCAACCCCTCTCAATGAAAGTGCTTTTCCACCGTCTGTGCCTAGGGCTACTTAAAGAGGATACAAATCATAGAGACAAAACTGAGAACTTTTTTATTTTGTCAAGTTTCATAGAGCTACTAAAAATGATGATGGATTTAGAGTTCCAAATTCATCTATCTATATAGCAGAGAACAGAGTGAAACCTAAATATAAAAACTGCTACTGTAGACGAACGCTTCAACCTAGCAGAACAAAATTTGGTGAGCCAAGTGGGATTTGTGTACCGATCAATACCACCAAGTATCATGAATATTGGGTGAAAAAATAATTGCTGGTGTTTCGGAAACTCGTAATTACTTGGAAGCTTGGCAACCCCTCTCAATGAAAGTGCTTTTCCACAGTCTCTGCTTAGGGCTTCTTGAAGTGGAAACAAATCATAGAGACAAAACCGAGAACTCCTTTATTTTGTCAAGTTTCAAAGAGCTACTAGAAACCATATTGGATATAGAGTTCCAAATTCATCTGTCTATATAGGGAAGAACACAGTGAAACCGAAATATAAAAACTGCTACTGTAAACGAACGCTTCAACCTAGAAGAACAAAATTTGGTCAAACAAGTGGGATTTGTGTACTGATCATTACCACCAAGTGTCATCAAGATTGCATGAAAAAATATTTGCTGGTAGTTCGGAAACTCGTTATTTCTTAGAAGCTTGGCAACCCCACTCAAAGAAAGTGCTTTTCCACAGTCTGTTTTTAGGGGTACTTTTAGAGGAAACAAACCATTGAGACAAAACTGAGAACTCCTTTATTTTGTCAAGTTTCAAAGAGCTACTACAAACCATGTTGGATTTAGAGTTCCAAATTCATCTATCTATATAGCAGAGAACAGAGTGAAACCTAAAAATAAAAACTGCTACTGTAAACGAACGCTTCAACCTAGAAGAACAAAATTTGGTGAGCCAAGTGCGATTTGTGTACTGATCATTAGTACCAAGTATCTTCAAGATTCGGTGAAAAAATATTTGCTGGTATTTCGGAACCTCGTAATTTCTTGGAAGCTTGGCCACCCCTCTCAATGAAAGTGCTTTTCCACAGTCTCTGCTTAGGGCTATTAAAGCGGAACCAAATCATAGAGAAAAAACTGAGAACTCCTTTATTTTGTCAAGTTTCAAAGAGCTACTACAAACGATATTGGATTTAGAGTTCCAAATTAATCTGTCTATATAGGAGAGAACAGAGTGAAACCTAAATATAAAAACTGCTATTGTAAACGAACGCTTCAACCTAGAAGAACAAAATTTGGTGAGCCAAGTGGGATTTGTGTACTGATCATTACCACCAAGTATCATCAAGATTGAGTGAAGAAATATTTGCTGGTATTTCGGAAAGTCGTTATTTCTTAGAAGCTTGGCAACCCCACTCAATGAAAGTGCTTTTCCACAGTCTGTTTTTAGGGGTACTTGAAGAGGAAACAAAAAATTGAGAAAAAACTGAGAACTCCTTTATTTTGTCAAGTTTCAAAGAGCTACTCCAAACCATGTTGGATTTAAATTTCCAAATTCATCTATCTATATAGGAGAGAACAGAGGGAAACCTAAATATAAAAACTGCTACAGTAGACGAACGCTTTAACCTAGAAGAACAAAATTTGGTGAGCCAAGTGGGATTTGTGTACTGATCATTACCACCAAGTATCATCAACTTTGGGTGAAAAACTATTTGCTGGTATTTCGGAAACTCGTAATTTCTTGGTAGCTTGGCAACCCCTCTCAATGAAAGTGCTTTTTCACAGTCTCTGCTTAGGTCTACTTGAAGAGGAAACAAACCATAGAGACGAAACTGAATACTCCTTTATTTTGTCAAGTTTCAAAGAGCTACTACAAACCCTGTTGGATTTAGAGTCCAAATTCATCTATCTATATAAAAGAGATCAGAGAGAAACCTAAAAATAAAAACTGCTACTGTAAACGAACGCTTCAACCTAGAAGAACAAAATTTGGTGAGCAAGGTGGGATTTGTGGACTTGTCATTACCACCAAGTATCCTCAAGATTGGGTGAAAAAATATTTGCTGGTATTTTGGAAAATGGTAATTTCTTGGAAGCTTGGCAACCCCTCTCAATGTAAGTGCTTTTCCACCGTTTGTGCCTGGGGCTACTTGTAGAGGAAACAACTATAGAGACAAAACTAAGAACTCCTTTATTTTGTCAAGTTTCAAAGAGCCACTAAAAACCATGTTGTATTTAGAGTTCCAAATTCATCTATCTATATACGAGAGAACAGAGTGAAACCTAAACATAAAAACTGCTACTGTAAACGAACGCTTCAAAGTAGAAGAACAAAATTTGGTGAGCCAAGTGGGATTTGTGTACTAATCATTATCACCAAGTATCATCAAGACGGGGTAAAAAAATATTTGCTGCTTTTTGGAAACTCGTTATTTCTTAGAGCTTGGCAACCCTACTCAATGAAAGTGCTTTTCCACAGTCTGTTCCTAGGGGTACTTGAAGAGAAAACAAACCTTTGAGACAAAACTGAGAACTCCTTTTTTTTGTCAAGTTTCAAAGAGCTACAAACCATGTTGGATTTAGAGTTCCAAATTCATCTATCTATATAGCAGAGAACAGAGTGAAACCTAAAAATAAAAACTACTACTGTAAACGAACACTTCAACCTAGAAGAACAAAATTTGGTGAGCCAAGTGGGATTTGTGTACTGATCATTACTACGAAGTATCATCAAGATTGGGTGAAAAAGTATTTGCTGGTATTTAGGAAACTCGTAATTTCTTAGAAGCTTGGCAACCCCTCTCAATGAAAGTGCTTTCCCACTGTCTATGCCTAGGTCTACTTGAAGACTAAACAAAACATAGAGACAAAACTTAGAACTACTTTATATTGTCAAGTTTCAAAGAGCTACTGCAAACCATGTTGGATTTAGAGTTCCAAATTCATCTATCTCTATAGGAAATAACAGAGGGAAACCTAAATATAAAAACTGCTACAGTAGACGAACGCTTCAACCTAGAAAAAAAAAATTTGGTGAGCCAACTGGGATTTGTGTGCTGTTCATTACCACCAAGTATCATCAACATTGGGTGAAAAAATATTTGCTGGTATTTCGGAAACTTGTTATTTCTTAGAACCTTGGCAACCCCTCTCAATGAAAGTGCTGTTCCACCGTCTGTGCCTAGGACTACTTGAAGAGGAAACAAACCATAGAGACAAAACTGAAAACTCCTTTATTTTGTCAAGATTCAAAGAGCTACTACAAACCATGTTGGATTTAGAGTTCAAATTCATCTATCTATATAGCAGAGAAAAGAGTGAAACCTAAATATAAAAACTGCTACTGTAGACGAACGCTTCAAACATGAAGAACAAAATTGGTGAGCCAAGTGGGATTTGTGTAACGATCATTACCACCACGTATCATCAACCTTGGGTGACAAAATATTTGCTGGTATTTCGGAAAGTCGTTATTTCTTAGAAGCTTGGCAACCCTTCTCAATGAAAGTGCTTTTCCACTGTCTTTGCCTAGGTCTACTTCAAGAGGAAAAAACATAGAGACAAAACTGAGAAATACTTTATTTTGTCAAGTTTCAAAGAGCTACTGCAAACCATGTTGGATTTAGAGTTCCTAATTCATCTATCTATATAGAAGAGAACAGAGGGAAAACTAAATATAAAAACTGCTACAGTAGAAGAAAGCTTCAACCTAGAAGAACAAAATTTGGTGAGCCAAGTGGGATTTGTGTACCGATCATTACCACCAAGTATCATCAAGACAGGGTGAGAAAATATTTGCTGGTATTTCGGAAACTCGTAATTTCTTGGAACCTTGGCAACCCCTCTCAATGAAAGTGCTTTTCCACAGTCTCTCCTTATTGTTACTAGAAGCGGAAGAAAAATCATAGAGACAAAACTGAGAACTCCTTTATTTTGTCAAGAATCAAAGAGCTACTACAAACCATGTTGGATTTAGAGTTCCAAATTCATCAATCTATATAAGAGAGAACAGAGTAAAACCTAAAAATAAAAACTGCTACTGTAGACGAATGCTTCAACCTAGAAGAACAAAAATGGTGAGCCAAGTGGGATTTTTGTACTTGTCCTTACCACCAAGTATCATCAAGATTGGGTGAAGAAATATTTGCTGGTATTTCGGACACTCGTAATATCTTGGAAGATTGGCAACCCCTTTCAATGAAAGTGCTTTTCCAAAGTCTGTGCCTAGGGCTACTTGAAGAGGAAACAAACCATAGACACAAAACTGAGAACTCCTTTATTTTGTCAAGTGTCAAAGAGCTGCTACAAACCATGTTGGATTTAGAGTTCCAAATTCATCTATCTATATAGCATAGAACAGAGTGAAACCTAAATATAAAAACTGCTACTGTAGACGAACGCTTCAACCTAGAAGAAGAAAATTTTGTGAGCCAAGTGGGATTTGTGTACCGATCATTACCACCACGTATCATCAACATTGTGTGAAAAAATATTTGCTGATATTTCGGAAACTCGTAATTTCTTGGAAGCTTGGCAACCCCTTTCAATGAAAGTGCTTTTCCACAGTTTCTGCTTAGGTCTACATGAAGCGGAAACAAATCATAGAGACAAAACTGAGAACTCCTTTACTTTGTCAAGTTTCAAGAGCTACTACAAACCATATTGGATATAAATTTCAATTTCATCTATCTATATAGGAGAGACAGAGTGAAACCTAAATATAAAAACTGCTACTGTAGAGGAACGCTTCAACCTAGAAGAACAAAATTTGGTGAGCCAAGTGGGATTTGTGTAGTGATCATTACCACCAAGTGTCATCAATATTGCGTGAAAAAATATTTGCTGGTATTTTGGAAATCGTGAATTTTTAGAAGCTTGGCAACCCCTCTCAATGAAAGTGCTTTTCCACAGTCTGTGCCTAGGGCTACTTAAAGAGGAAACAAACCATAGAGACATAACAGAGAACTCCTTTATTTTGTCAAGTTTCAAAGAGCTACTACAAACCATGTTGGATTTAGAGTTCCAAATTCATCTATCTATATAGCAGAGAACAGAGTGAAACCTAAATAAAAAAACTGCTACTTTAGACGAACGCTTCAACCTAGAAGAACAAAATTTGGTGAGCCAAGTGGGATTTGGGTAGTGATCATTACCACCAAGTATCATCAAGATTGGGTGAAAAAATATTTGCTGGTATTTCGGAAACTCGAAATTTCTTTTAAGCTTGGCAACCCCTCTCAATGAATGTGCTTTTCCACAGTCACTGCTTAGGGCTACTTGAAGCGGAAACAAATCATAGAGACAAAACTGAGAACTCCTTTATTTTGTCACGTTTCAAAGAGCTACTACAAACCATGTTGGATTTAGAGTTCCAAATTCATCTATCTATATAGGAGAGAACAGAGTGAAACCTAAATATAAAAATTGATACTCTAGTCGAACGCTTCAACCTAGAAGAACAAAATTTGGTCAGCCAATTGGGATTTGTGTACTTGTTCTTACCACCAAGTATCATCAAGGTTGGGTGAAAAAATATTTGCTGGTATTCCAGAAACTCGTAATTTCTTAGAAGCTTGGCAACTCATCTCAATGAAAGTGCTTTTCCACCGTTTGTACCTGGGGCTACTTGAAGAGGAAAGAAACAATAGAGACAAAACTGAGAACTTCTTTATTTTGTCAAGTTTCAAAGAGTAACTACAAACCATGATGGATTTAGAGTTCCAAATTCATCTATCTATATACGAGAGAACAGAGTGAAACCTAAACATAAAAAGTGCTACTGTAGACGAACGCTTCAACCTAGAAGAACAAAATTTGGTGACCAATTGGGATTTGTGTTCCAATCATTACCACCACGTATCATCAAGATTGGGTGAAAAAATATTTGCTTGTATTTCGGAAAGTCGAAATTTCTTAGAAGCTTGGCAACCCCTCTCAATGAATGTGCTTTTCCACAGTCACTGCTTAGGGCTACTTGAAGCGGAAACAATTCATAGAGACAAAACTGAGAAATCCTTTATTTTTTCAAGTTTCAAAGAGCTACTACAAACCATGTTGGATTTAGAGTTCAAATTCATCTACCCATATAGGAGAGAAGAGAGTGAAACCTAAATATAAAAACTGCTACTGTAGACCAACGCTTCAAAATAGAAGAACCAAATTTGGTGAGCCAAGTGGGATTTGTGTACTGATCATTACCACCCAGAGTCATCAAGATTGCGTGAAAAAATATTTGCTGGTATTTCGGAAACTCGTTATTTCTTAGAAGCTTGGCAACCCACTCAATGAAAGTGCTTCTCCACAGTCTGTTCCTATGGGTACTTGAAGAGGAAACAAACCATAGAGACAAAACTGAGAACACCTTTATTTTGTCAAGTTTCAAAGAGCTACTACAAACCATGTTGGATTTAGAGTTCCAAATTCATCTATGTATATAGGAGAGAACAGAGTGAAACCTAAACATAAAAACTGCTACTGTAAACGAACGCTTCATAGTAGAAGAACAAAAATTGGTGAGCCAAGTGGGATTTGTATACTTGTCATTACAACCACGTATCATCAAGATTGGGTGAAAAAATATTTGCTGGTATTTCGGAAACTCGGAATTTCTTGGAAGGTTGGCAACCCCTCTCAATGAAAGTGCTTTTCCAACGTCGGTGCCTAGGGCTACTTGAAGAGAAAACAAACCATAGAGACAAACCTGAGAACTCCTTTATTTTGTCAAGTTTCAAAGAGCTACTACAAACCATGTTGGATTTAGAGTTCCAAATTCATCTATCTATATAGGAGAGAACAGAGTGAAACCTAAAAATAAAAACTGTTACTGTAAAAGAACGCTTCAACCTAGAAGAACACAATTTGGTGAGCCAAGTGGGATTTGTGTACTGATCATTACCACCAAGTATCATCAAGATTCGGTGAAAAAATATTTCCTGGTATTTCGGAAACTCGTTATTTCTTAGCGGCTTGGCAACCCCTCTCAATTAAAGTGCTTTTCCACAGTCTGTGCCTAGAACTACTCGAAGAGGAAACAAACTATAGAGACAAAATGAGATCTTTTTTAGTTGTCAAGTTTCAAAGAGCTGCTACAAACCATGTTTTATTTAGAGTTCCAAATTCATCTATCTTTATAGCAGAGAACAGAGGGTAACCTAAATATAAAAACTGCTACAGCAGACGAACGCTTCAACCTAGAAGAACAAAATTTGGTGAGCCAAGTGGGATTTGTGTACTGATCATTACGACCAAGTATGATCAACATTGGGTTAAAAAATATTTGCTGGAATTTCGGAAAATCGTAATTTCTTGGAAGCTTTGCAATGCCTTTCAATGAAAATGCTTTTCCACAGTCTCTCCCTAGGGCTTCTTGAAGAGGAAACCAACCATAGAGACAAAATTGAGAACTTCTTTATTTTGCCATGTTTCAAAGAGCTACTACAAACCATGTTGGATTTAGAGTTCCAAATTCATCTATCTGTATAGGCGAGAAGAGAGTGAAACCTAAAAATAAAAACTGCGACTGTAAACGAATGCTTCAACCTAGTAGAACAATATTTGGTGAGCAAAGTGGGATTTGTGGACTTGTCATTACCACCACGTATCATCAAGATTGGGTGAAAAAATATTTGCTGCTATTTTGGAAACTCGTATTTTCTTGGAAACTTTGCAACCCCCATTAATGAAAGTGCTCTTCAACAGTCTCTGCTTAGGGCTACTTTAAGTGGAAACAAATATTGAGACAAAACTGAAAACTCCTTTATTTTGTAGAGTTTCAAAAAGTACTACAAACCATGTTGGATTTAGAGTTCCAAATTCATCTATCTATATAGGAGAGAACAGAGTGAAACCTCAAAATAAAAACTGCTACTGTAAACGAACGCTTCAACCTAGAAGAACAAAATTTGGTGACGCAAGTGGGATTTGTGTACTTGTCATAACCACACGAATGATGAACATTGGGTGAAAAAATATTTGCTGGTATTTCGGAAACTCGTAATTTCTTGGAAGCTTGGCAACCCCTTTCAATGAAAGTGCTATTCCACAGTCTTTGCCTAGGGCGACTTGAAGAGGAAACAAACCATAGAGACAAAACTGAGAACTCCTTTATTTTGTCAACTTTTAAAGTGCAATTACACACCATGTGGAATTTAGAGTTCCAAATTCATCTATCTATATATGAGAAAACAGAGTGAAACCTAAATATAAAAACGGCTACTGTAGACGAACACTTCAAAGTTGAAGAACAAAATTTGGTGATCCAAGTGGGATTCGTGTACAGATCATTACCAACATGTATCATCGACATTGGGTGAAAAAATATTTGCTGGTATTTCAGAAAATCGTTATTTCTTAGAAGCTTGACAACACCTCTCAATGAAAGTGCTTTTCCACACTCTGTGCCTAGGGCTACTCTAAGAGGAAACAAACCATAGAGACAAAACTGAGAACTCTTTTATTTTGTAGAGTTTCAAAGAGGTACTACAAACCCTGTTGGATTTAGAGTTCCAAATTCATCTATCTATATAGGAGAGAACAGATTGAAACCTAAAAATAAAAATGCTACTGTAAACGAACGCTTCAATCTAGAAGAACAAAATTTGGTGAGCCAAGTGGGATTTATGTACTTGTCATAACCACACGAATGATGAACATTGGGTGAAAAAATATTTGCTGGTATTTCGGAAACTCGTAATTTCTTGGAAGCTTGGCAACCCCTTTCAATGAAAGTGCTATTCCACAGTCTGTGCCTAGGGCGACTTGAAGAGGAAACAAACCATAGAGACAAAACTGAGAACTCTTTTATTTTGTCAAGTTTTAAAGTGCAATTACACACCATGTGGAATTTAGAGTTCCAAATTCATCTATCTTTATAGGAGAGAACAGAGTGAAACCTAAATATCAAAACTGCTACTGTAGACGAACGCTTCAACCCAGAAAACCAAAATTTGGTGAGCCAAGTGGGATTTGTGTACTGATAATTATCAACAAGTATCATCAACATTGGGTGAAAAAATATTTGCTGGTATTTCGGAAACTCGTAATTTCTTGGAAGCTTCGTAACCCCTCTCAATGAAAGTGCTTTAACACAGTCTCTGCTTAGGGCTATTTGAAGAGGAAATAAATCATAGAGACAAAATTGAGAACTCCTTTATTTTGTCAAGTTTCAAAGAGCTACTACAAACCATGCTGGATTTAGAGTTCCAAATTCATCTATCTATATAGGAGAGAACAGAGTGAAACCAAAAAATAAAAAGTGCTACTGTAGACGAATGCTTCAACCTAGAAGAACAAAATGGTGAGCCAAGTGGGATTTGTGTGCTTGTCCTTACCACCAAGTATCATCAAGATTGAGTGAAAAAAATATTTGCTGGTATTTCGGAAACTCGTTATTTCTTGGAAGCTTGGCAACCCCTCTCACTGAAATTGCTTTTCCACAGTCTGTGCCAGGGCTACTTGAAGAGGAAACAAACCATAGAAACAAAACAGAGAACTCCTTTATTTTGTCAAGTTTCAAAGAGCTACTGCAAACCATGTTGGATTTAGAGTTCCAAATTCATCTATCTATATAGCAGAGAACAGAGTGAAACCTAAATATAAAAACTGCTACTGTGGACGAATGCTTCAACCTAGAAGAACAAAATTTGGTGATCCAAGTCGGATTTGTGTACCGATCATTACCACCAAGTATCATCAAGATTGGGTGAAAAAATATTTGCTGGAATTTCGGAAACTCGTTATTTCTTAGAAGCTTGGCAACCCCTCTCAATGAAATTGCTTTTCCACAGTCTGTGCCAGGGCTACTTGAAGAGGAAACAACCATAGAGACAAAACAGAGAACTCCTTTATTTTGTCAAGTTTCAAAGAGCTACTGCAAACCATGTTGGATTTAGAGTTCCAAATTCATCTATCTATATTAAAGAGAACAGAGGGAAACCTAAATATAAAAACTGCTACAGTAGACGAATGCTTCAACCTAGAAGAAGAAAATTTAGTGAGCCAAGTGGGACTTGTGTACTGATCATTACCAACAAGTATCATCAGCATTGCGTTAAAAAATATTTGCTCTTATTTCGGACTCGTTATATCTTAGAATCTTGGCAACAGCTCTCAATGAAAGAGCTTTTCCACAGTCTCTGCTTAGGGCTACTTGAAGCGGGAACAAATCATAGAGATAAAACTGAGAACTCCTTTATTTTGTGAAGTTGCAAAGAGCTACTACAGACCATATTGGATTTAGAGTTCCAAATTCATCTGTCTATATAGGAGAGAACAGAGTGAAATCTAAACATAAAAACTGCTACTGTAGAGGAATGCTTCAACCGAGTAGAACAAAATTTGGTGAGCCAAGTGGGATTTGTGTACCGATCATCACCACCAAGTATCATCAAGATTGGGTGAAAAAATATTTGCTGGCATTTCGGAAACTCGTAATTTCTTGGAAGCTTGGCAACCCCTCTCAATGAAAGTGCTTTTTCACAGTCACTGCTTAGGGCTACTTGAAGCGGAAACAAATCATAGAGACAAAACTGAGAACTCCTTTATTTTGTCAAGTTTCAAAGAGCTACTACAAACCATGTTGCATTTAGAGTTCCAAATTCATCTATCTATATAGGAGAAAACAGAGTGAAACCTAAATAAAAAAACTGCTACTTTAGACGAACGCTTCAACCTAGAAGAACAAAATTTGGTGAGCCAAGTGGGATTTGGGTAGTGATCATTACCACCAAGTATCATCAAGATTGGGTGAAAAAATATTTGCTGGTATTTCGGAAACTCGTTATTTCTTAGAAGATTGGCAACCCCTCTCAATGAGAGTGCTTTTCCACAGTCTGTGCCTACGTCTACTTGAAGAGGAAACAAAACATAGAGACAAAACTGAAAACTACTGTATTTTGTCAAGTTTCAAAGAGCTACTGCAAACCATGTTGGATTTAGAGTTCCAAATTCATCTATCTATATCGGAGAGATCAGAGGGAAATCTAAATATAAAAACTGCTTCAGTAGACGAACGCTTCAGCCTAGAATAACAAAATTTGGTGAGCCAAGTGGGATTTGTGTACTGATCATTACCACCAAGTATTATCAACATTGTGTGAAAAAATATTTGCTGGTATATCGGAAACTCGTTATTTCTTAGAAGCTTGGCAAACCCTGTCTATGAAAGTGGTTTTCCACCGTCTGTGCCTAGGGCTACTTGAAGAGGAAACAAACCATAGAGACAAACCTGAGAACTCCTTTATTTTGTCAAGTTTCAAAGAGCTACTGCGAACCATGTTGGATTTAGAGTTCCAAATTCATCTATCTATATAGCAGAGAACAGAGTGAAACCTAAATATAAAAACTGCTACTCTTGACGAACGCTTCAACCTAGAAGGACAAAATTTGGTGAGTCAATTGGGATTTGTGTACCGATCTTCACCACCACGTATCATCAATATTGGGTGAAAAAATATTTGCTGGTAATTCGGAAACGCGTTATTTCTTAGAAGCTTTGCAACCCCTCTCAATGAAAGTGCTTTTCCACAGTCTCTGCTTAGGGCTACGTGAAGCGGAAACAAATCATAGAGACAAAACTGAGAACTCCTTTATTTTGTCAAGTTTCAAAGAGCTACTACAAACCATGTTGGATTTAGAGTTCCAAATTCATCTATCTATATAGGAGAGAACAGAGTAAAACCTAAAATTAAAACTGCTACTGTAGACGAATGCTTCAACCTAGAAGAACAAGAATTGGTGAGCCAAGTGGGATTTGTGTACTTGTCCTTACCACCAAGTATCCTCAAGATTGGGTGAAAAAATATTTGCTCGTATTTCGGAACCTCGTTATTTCTTAGAAGCTTGGCAACCCCTCACAATGAAAGTCCTTTTCCACAGTCGATGCCAGGGCTACTTGAAGAGAAAACAAACCATAGAGACAAAACTGAAAACTCCTTTATTTTGTCAAGTTTCAAAGAGCTACTACAAACTATGTTGGATTTAGAGTTTCAAATTCATCTATCTATATAGGAGAGAAAAGAGTGAAACCTAAAAATAAAAACTGCTACTGAAAACGAACGCTTCAACATAGAAGAACAAAATTTCTTGAGTCAAGTGGGATTTGTGTACCAATCGTAAACACCAAGTATCATCAAGATTGGGTGAAATATATTTGCTGGTACTTCGGAAACTCGTAATTTGTTAAAACCTTGGCACCCCCTCTTAAGGAAAGTGCTTTTCCACAGTCACTGCTTAGGGCTACTGAAACGGAAACAAATCATAGAGACAAAACTGAGAACTCCTTTATTTTGTCAAGTTTCATAGAGCTACTACAAACCATGTTGGATTTAGAATTCCAAATTCATCTATCTATATACCAAAGAACAGAGTGAAACCTAAAAATAAACACTGCTACTGAAGATGAACGCTTCAGCCTAGAAGAACAAAATTTGGTGAGCCACGTGGGATTTGGATACCGATCATTACCACCACGTATCATCAACATTGGGTGACAAAATATTTGCTGGTATTTGGGAAACTCTTAATTTCTTGGAAGCTTGGCAACCCCTCTCAAGGAAAGTGCTTTTCCACAGTCTCTGCTTAGGGCTACTTGAAGCGGAAACAAATCATAGAGACAAAACTGAAAGCTCCTTTATTTTGTCAAGTTTCAAATAGCTACTACAAACCATATTGGATTTAGAGTTCCAAATTCATCTATCTATATAGGAGAGAACAGAGAGAAACCTAAATATAAAAACAGCTACTGTAGACGAACGCTTCAACCTAGAAGAACAAAATTTGGTGAGCCAAGTGGGATTTGTGTACCGATCTTCACCACCAAGTATCATCAAGATTGCTTGAAAAAATATTTGCTGGTATTTCGAAAAATCTTTATTTCTTAGAAGCTTGACAACCCCTCTCAATGAAAGTGCTTTTCCACAGTCTGTGAATAGGGCTAGTTGAAGAGGAATCAAACCATAGAGAAAAAACTGAGAATTCCTTTATTTTGTAAAGTTTCAAAGAGCTACTACAAACCATGTTGCATTTTAGAGTTCCAAATTCATCTATCTATATATGAGAGAACAGAGTGAAACCTAAAAATAAAAACTGCTACTGTAGACTAATGCTTCAACCTAGAAGAACAAAATTTGGTGAGCCAAGTGGGATTTGTGTACTTGTCCTTACCCCGAAGTATCATCAAGATTGGGGTGAAAAAATATTTGCTGGTATTTTGGAAACTCGTAATTTCTTGGAAGCTTGGCAACCCCTCTCAATGAAAGAGCTTTTCCACCGTGTGTGCCTTGGGCTACATGAACAGGAATCAAACCATAGAGAAAAAACTGAGATCTCCTTTATTTTGTCAAGTTTCAAAGAGCCACTACAAACCATGTTGGATTTAGAGTTCCAAATTCATCTATCTATATAGGAGAGAACAGAGTGAAACCTAAATATAAAAATTGCTACTGTAGACGAATGCTTCAACCTAGAAGAACAAAATTTGGTGAGACAAGTGGGATCTGTGTACTGATCATCACCAACAAGTATCATCAAGATTGGGTGAAAAAATATTTGCTGGTATTTCGGAAACTCGTTATTTCTCAGAAGCTTGGCAATCCCTCTCAATTATAGTGCTTTAACAGTCTGTGAATAGGGCTACTTGAAGAGGAAACAAACCATAGAGACAAAACTGAGAACTCCTTTATTTTTGTCAAGTTTCAAAGAGGCTACTACAAACCATGTTGGATTTAGAGTTCCAAATTCATCAATCTATATACCCAGAGAACAGAGTGCAACCTAAATATAATAACTGCTACTGTTGACGAACGCTTCAACCAAGAAGGACCAAATTTGTTGAGCCAAGTGGTATTTGTGTACCGATGTTCACCACCACGTATCATCATCATGGGTGAAAAAATATTTGCTGGTAATTTGTAAACTCGTATTTCTTGGAAGCTTGGGAACCCCTTTCAATGAAAGTGCTTTTCCACAGTCTCTGCTTAGGGCTACATGAATCGGAAACAAATCATAGAGACAAAACTGAGAACTCCTTTACTTTGTCAAGTATTAAAGAGCTACTACAAACTTTATTGGATTTAGAGTTTCAAATTCATCTATCTATATAGGAGAGAACAGAGTGAAACCTAAATATAAAAACTGCTACTGTAGACGATCGCATCAACCTAGAAGAACAAAATTTCGTGAGCCAAGTGGGATTTGTGTACCGATCTTCACCACCAAGTATCATCAAGATTGGGTGAAAAATATTTGCTGGTAATTCGGAAACTCGTTATTTCTTAGAAGCTTGGCAACCCCTCTCAATGAAAGTGCTTTTCCACAGTCTCTGCTTAGGGCTACATGAAGCAGAAACAAATCATAGAGAAAAAACTGAGAACTCCTTTACTTTGTCACGTTTCAAAGAGCTACTACAAACCATATTGGATTTAGAGTTCCAAATTCATCTATCTATATAGGAGAGAAAAGAGTGAAACCTAAAATAAAAACTGCTACTATAGACGAATGCTTCAACCTAGAAGAACAAAATTTGGTGAGCCAAGTGGGATTTGTGTACTTGTCCTTACCACCAAGTATCATCAAGATTGGGTGAAAAAATATTGCTGGTATTTCAGAAACTCGTTATTTCTTAGAAGATTGGCAACCCCTCTCAATGAAAGTGCTTTTTCCACAGTCTGTGCCAGGGCTACTTGAAAAGGAACAAACCATAGAGAAAAAACTGAGAACTCCTTTTTTTTGTCAAGTTTCAAATAGCTACTACAAACCATGTTGGATTTAGAGTTCCAAATTCATCTATTTATATAGGAGAGAACAGAGTGAAACCTAAAAATAAAAAACTGCTACTGTAAACGAACGCTTCAACCTAGAAGAACAAAATTTGGTGAGTCAAGTGGGATTTGTGTACCGATCGTAAACACCAAGTATCATCAAGATTGGGTGAAAAAATATTTGCTGGTATTTCGGAAACTCGTAATTTTTGGAAGCTTGGCAACCCCTCTAAATGTAAGTGCTTTTCCACAGTCTGTGCCAGGGCTACTTGAAAAGGAAACAAACCATAGAGAAAAAACTGAGAACTCTTTTATTTTGTCAAGTTCCAAAGAGCCAATACAAACCATGTGGATTTAGAGTTCCAAAATTCATCTATCTATATAGGAGAGAAAAGAGGGAAACTAAATATAAAAACTGCTACTGTAGACGAACGCTTCAACCTAGAAGAACAAAATTTGGTGAGCCAAGTGGGATTTGTGTACTGATCTTCACCAACAAGTATCATCAAGATTGAGTGAGAAAATATTTGCTGGTATTTGGGAAACTCGTTATTTTTTAGAAGCTTGGCAACCCCTCTCAATGAAAGTGCTTTTCCACAGTCTGTGCCTAGGGCTACTTGAAGAGGAAACAAACCATAGAGACAAAACTGAGAACTCCTTTATTTTGTCAAGTTTCAAGGAGCCACTGCAAACCATGTTGGATTTAGAGTTCCAAATTCATCTATCTATATAGCAGAGAACTCAGTGAAACCTAAAAATAAAAACTGCTACTGTTGACGAACGCTTCAACCTGGAAGAACAAAATTTGGTGAGCCAAGTGGGATTTGTGTACTGATCATCACCAACAAGTATCATCAAGATTGGGTGAAAAAAATTTTGCTGGTATTTCGGAAAATCTTTATTTCTTAGAAGCTTGGCAACCCCTCTCAATGAAAGTGCTTTTCCACAGTCTGTGCCTAGGGCTACTTGAAGAGGAAACAAATCATAGAGACAAAACTGAAAACTAATTATTTTGTCAATTTTCAAAGAGCTACTACAAACCATGTTGGATTTAGAGTTCCAAATTCATCTATCTATATAGGAGAGAACAGAGTGAAACCTAAATATAAAATCTGCTACTGTAGACGAACGCTTCAACCTAGAAGAACAAAATATGGTGAGCCAAGTGGGATTTGGATACCGATCATTAGCACCACGTGTCATCAACATTGGGTGACGAAATATCTGCTGGTCTTTCGGAAACTCGTAATTTCTTGAAAGCGTGGCAACCTCTTTCAATGAAAGTGCTTTTCCACAGTCTCTGCTCAGGGCTATATGAAGCGGAAACAAATCATAGAGACAAAACTGAGAACTCCATTACTTTTTCAAGTTTCAAAGAGCTACTACAAACCATATTTTATTTAGAGTTTCAAATTCATCTATCTATATAGGAGAGAACAGAGTGAAACCTAAATATAAAACTGCTACTGTAGATGAACGCTTCAACTTAGAAGAACAAAACTTGGTGAGCCAAGTGGGATATGTGTACCGATCTTTAACACCAAGTATCATCAAGATTGGGTGAAAAAATATTTGCTGGTAATTCGGAAACTCGTTATTTCTTAGAAGCTTGGCAACCCCTCTCAATGAAAGTGCTTTTCCACAGTCTCTGCTTAGGGCTACATGAAGCGGACACCAATCATAGAGAAAAAAACTGAAAACTCCTTTACACTGTCACGTTTCAAAGAGCTACTACAAACCATATTGAATTTAGAGTTCCAAATTCATCTATCTATATAGGAGAGGACAGAGTAAAACCTAAAATTTAAAACTGCTACTGTAGACGAATGCTTCAACCTAGAAGAACAAAATTTGGTGAGCCAAGTGGGATTTGTGTACTTGTCCTTACCACCAAGTGTCATCAAGATTGAGTGAAAAAATTTTGCTGGTATTTCGGAAACTCGTTATTTTTAGAAGCTTGCAACCCCGCTCAATGAAAGTGCTTTTCCACAGTCTATGCCAAGGCTACTTGAAGAGGAAACAAACGATAGTGACAAACTGAGAACTCCTTTATTTTTTCAAGTTTCAAAGAGCTACTACAACCATGTTGGGGTTTAGAGTTCCAAATTCATCTATCAATATTGGAGAGAAGAGAGTGAAACCTAAAAAAAAATCTGCTATTGAAAAGAACGCTTCAACATAGAAGAACAAAATTTGGTGAGTCAGGTGGATTTGTGTACTGATCGTAAACACCAAGTATCATCAAGATTGGGTGAACAAATATTTGCTGGTATTTCGGAAACTCGTTATTTCTTGGAAGCTTGGCAACCCCTCTCAGTGATAGTGCGTATCCACCGTATGTGCCTACGGCTACTTAAAGAGGAAACAAACCATAGAGACAAAACAAAGAACTCCTTTCTTTTGTGAATTTTCAAAGAGCCACTACAAACCATGTTGGATTTAGAGTTCCAAATTCATCTATCTATATAGCAGAGAACAGAGTAAAAAATAAACATAAAAAGTGCTACTGTAGACGAACGCTTCACCTAGAAGAACAAAATTTGGTGATCCAAGTGGGATTTGTGAACTGATCATTACCACCAAGTATCATCAAGATGGGTGAAAAAAATATTTGCTCGTATTTCGGAAACTTGTAATTTGTTGGAACCTTGGCAACCCCTCTCAAGGAAAGTGCTTTTCACAGTCACTGATAATGGCTACTTGAAGCGGAAACAAATCAAAGAGACAAAACTGAGAACTCCTTTATTTTGTCAAGTCAAAGAGCTACTACAAACCATGTTGGATTTAGAGTTCCAAATTCATCTATCTATATAGGAGAGAACAGAGTGAAACCTAATAATAAAAACTGCTACTGTAGACGAACGCTTCAAACTAGAAGAACAAAATTTGGTGAGCAAAGTGGGACTTGTGTACTGATCATTATCACAAAATGTCATCAAGATTGGGTGAAAAAATATTTGCTAGTATGTCGGAAAGTCGTAATTTCTTAGAGCTTGGCAACCGCTCTCAATTAAAGTGCTTTACACAGTCTGTGCCTAGGTCTACTTGAAGAGGAAACAAACCATAGAGAAAAAACTGGGAACTCAATTATTTTGTCAAGTTTCAACGAGCTACTACAAACCATGTTGGATTTAGAGTTCCAAATTCTTCTATTTATATAGGAGAGAACAGAGTGAAACCTAAATATAAAAATTGCTCCTGTACACGAATGCTTCAACCTAGAAGAACAAAATTTGGTGAGCCAAGTGGGATTGTGTACTGATCATCACCAACAAGTATCATCAAGATTGGGTGAAAAAATATTTGCTGGTATTTCGGAAACTCGTTATTTCTTAGAAGCTTGGCATCCCTCTCAATGAAAGTGCTTTTCCACAGTCTGTGCCTAGGGCTACTTGAAGAGGAAACAAACCATAGAGACAAAACTGAGAACTCCTTTATTTTGTCAAGTTTCAAAGAGCTACGACAAACCATGTTGGAAATTAGAGTTCCAAATTCATCTATCTATATAGCAGAGAACAGAGTGAAACCTAAATATAAAAACTGCTACTGTTGAGGAACGCTTCAACAAAGAAGGACAATAATTTGTTCAGCCAAGTTGGATTTGGATACCAATCATTAGCACCCCGTATCATCAACATTGGGTGACAAAATATTTGCCGGTATTTCGGAAACTCGTAATTTCTTGGAAGCTTGGCAACCCCTTTCAATGAAAGTGCTTTTCAAAGTCTCTTCTTAGGGCTACATGAAGCGGAAACAAATCATAGAGACAAAACTGAGAACTCCTTTACTTTGTCAAGTTTCAAAGAGCTACTACAAACCATACTGGATTTAGAGTTCCAAATTCATCTATCTATATAGGAGCGAAGAGAGTGAAACCTAAATATAAAAACTGCTACTGTAGACGAACGCTTCAAACTAGAAGAACAAAATTTGGTGAGCCAAATGGGATTTTGTACCGATCTTCACCACCAAGTATCATCAAGATTGGGTGAAAAATATTTGCTGGTATTTCGGAACTCGTTATTTCTTAGAAGCTTGGCAACCCCTCTCAATGAAAGTGCTGTTCCAAAGTCTCTGCTTAGGGCTACATGAAGCAGAAACAAAATCATAGAGACAAAACTGAAAATTCCTTACACTGTCAAGTTTCAAAGAGCTACTACAAAACATATTGGATTTAGAGTTCCAAATTCATCTATCTATATAGGAGAGAACAGAGTGAAACCTAAAAATAA
This sequence comes from Callospermophilus lateralis, assembly GCF_048772815.1. Taxonomy (NCBI): domain Eukaryota; kingdom Metazoa; phylum Chordata; class Mammalia; order Rodentia; family Sciuridae; genus Callospermophilus; species Callospermophilus lateralis. Next base: position 262,041 of record NW_027512904.1, read on the forward strand.
AAACTGCTACTGTAGACGAATGCTTCAACCTAGAAGAACAAAATTTAGTGACCCAAGGGGGATTTGTGTACTTGTCCTTACCACCAAGTGTCATCAAGATTGCGTGAAAAAATGTTTGCTGGAATTTCGGAAACTCGTTATTTCTTAGAAGCATGGCTACCCATCTCAATGAAAGTGCTTTTCCACAGTCTATGCCACGGCTACTTGAAGAGGAAACAAACCATAGAGACAAAACTGAGAACTCCTTTATTTTTTCAAGTTTCAAAGAGCTACTTCAAACCATGTTGGATTTAGAGTTCCAAATTCATCTATCTTTATTGGAGAGAAGAGAGTGAAAACTAAAAAAAAACTGCTACTGAAAACGAACGCTTCAACCTAGGAAGAACAAAATTTGGTGAGCCAAGTGGGATTTGTGTACTGATCGTAAACACCAAGTATCATCAAGATTGGGTGAAAAAATATTTGCTGGTATTTCGGAAACTCGTAATTCTTAAAAGCTTGGCAACCCCTGTCAAGGAAATTGCGTATCCACCGTCTGTGCCTATGGCTACTGAAGAGGAAACAAAAAATAGAGGCAAAACAGAGAACTCTTTTATTTTGTGAATTTTCAAAGAGCCACTACAAACCATGTTGGATTTAGAGTTCCAAATTCATCTATCTATATAGGAGAGAACAGAGTGAATCCTAAACATAAAAACTGCTACTGTAAACGAACGCTTCCACGTAGAAGAACAAAATTTGGTGAGCCAAGTGGGATATGTAGACTTGTCATTACAACCACGTATCATCAAGATGGGGTGTAAAAATATGCTGGTATTCCGGAAACTCGTAATTCTTGGAAGCTTGGCAACCCTCTCAATGAAAGTGCTTTTCACAGTCTCTGCTTAGGGCTACTTGAAGAGGAAACAATCATAGAGACAAAACTGAGAACTCCTTTATTTTGTCAAGTTTCAAAGAGCTACTACAAACCATATTGGATTTAGAGTTCCAAATTCATCTATCTATATAGGAGAGAACAGAGTGAAACTAAATATTAAAACTGCTACTGTAGACGAACGCTTCAACCTAGAAGAACAAAATTTGGTGAGCCAAGTGGATTTGTTTACCGATCATCACCACCAAGTATCATCAAGATTCGGTGAAAAAATATTTGCAGGTATATGGGAAACTCGTAATTTCTTGGAAGTTCGGCAATCCCTTTCAAGGGAAGTGCTTTTCCATAGTCTCTGCTTAGGGCTACATGAAGCGGAAACAAATAATAGAGACAAAACTGAGACTCGTTTACGTTGTCAAGTTTCAAAGAGCTACTACAAACCATATTGGATTTAGAATTCCAAATTCATCTATCTATATAGGACACAGTGAAACCTAAATATAAAAACTGCTACTGTAGACGATGCTTCAACATAGAAGAACAAAATTTGGTGAGCCAAGTTGCATTTGTGTAGTGATCATTACCACCATATGTCATAAAGATTGCGTGAAAAAATATGCTGGTATTTCGGAAACTCGTTATTTCTTAGAAGCTTGGCAACCCCTCTCAATGAAAATGCTTTTCCACAGTCAGTGCCTAGGGCTACTTGAAGAGGAAACAATCCATAGAGACAAAACTGAGAACTCCTTTATTTTGTCAAGTTTCAAAGAGCTACTACAAACCATGTTGAATTTAGAGTTCCAAATTCATCTATCCATACAGAAGAGAACAGAGTGAAACCTAAATATAAAAACTGCTACTGTAGACGAACGCTTCAACCTAGAAGAACAAAATGTAGTAAGCCAAATGGGATTTGTGTACTGATGATTACCACCAAGTATCATCAAGATTGGGTGAAAAAACATTTGCTGGTATTTCGGAAACTCGTTATTTCTTAGAAGCTTGGCAACCCCTATCAATGAATGTGCTTTTCCACAGTCATTGCTTAGGGCTATTGAAGCAGAAAGAAATCATAGAGACAAAACTGAGAACTCTTTTATTTTGTTACGTTTCAAAGAGCTACTACTAACCATGTTGGATTTAGAGTTCCAAATTCATCTATCTATATAGGAGAGAACAGAGTGAAACCTAAACATAAAAACTGCTACTGTAAACGAACGCTTCAACGTAGAAGAACAAAATTTGGTGAGCCAAGTGGGATTTGTAGACTTTTCATTACTACCACGTATCATCAAGTTTGGGTGAAAAAATATTTGCTGGTATTTCGGAAACTCGTAATTTCTTGGAAGCTTGGCAACCCCTCTCAATGAAAGTGCTTTTCCGCAGTCTCTGTTTAGGGGTACTTGAAGCGGAAACAAATCATAGAGACAAAACTGAGAACTCCTTTATTTTGTCAAGGTTCAAAGAGCTACTACAAACCATGTTGCATTTAGAGTTCCAATTTCATCTATCTACATAGGAGAGAACAGAGTGAAACCTAAATATAAAAACTGCTACTGTAGATGAACGCTTCAACCTAGAAGAACAAAATTTGGTGAGCCAAGTGGGATTTGTGTACTAATCATTACCACCAAGTGTCATCAAGATTGCGTGAAAAAATATTTGCTGGTATTCGGAAACTCGTTATTTCTTAGAAGCTTGGCAACCCCACTCAATGATAGTGCTTTTCCACAGTCTGTTCCTAGGGGTACTTAAAGAGGAAACAAACCATAGAGACGAAACTGAGAACTCCTTTATATTGTCAAGTTTCAAAGAGCTACTACAAACCATGTTTTATTTAGAGTTCCAAATTCATCTATCTATATAGGAGAGAACAGACTGAAACCTAAACATAAAAAATTGCTACTATAAACGAACGCTTCAACCTAGAAGAACAAAATTTGGTGAGCCAAGTGGGATTTGTGTACTGATCATCACCACCAAGTATCATCAAGATTGGGTGAATAAATATTTGCTGGTAATTCGGAAACTCGTTATTTCTTAGAAGCTTGGCAACCCCACTCAATGAAAGTGCTTTTCCACAGTCTGTTCCTTGGGGTACTTGAAGAGGAAACAAACCATAGAGACAAAACTGAGAACCCCTTTATTTTGTCAAGTTTCAAAGAGCTACTACAAACCATGTTTTATTTAGAGTTCCAAATTCATCTATCTATATAGGAGAGAACAGAGTGAAACCTAAATATAAAAACTGCTACTTTAGACGAATGCTTCAATCTAGAAGAACAAAATGTGGTAAGCCAAATGGGATTTGTGTACTGATGATTACCACCAAGTATCATCAAGATTGGGTGAAAAAATATTTGCTGGTGTTTCGGAAACTCGTAATTTCTTGGAAGCTTGGCGACCCCTCTCAATGAATGTGCTTTTCCACAGTCACTGCTTAGGGCTACTTGAAGCAGAAACAATCCATAGAGACAAAACTGAGAACTCCTTTATTTTGTCAAGTTTCAAAGAGCTACTACAAACAATGTTGGATTTAGAGTTAAAAATTCATCTATCTATATAGGAGAGAACAGAGTGAAACATAAATATAAAAATTGCTACTGTAGACGAACGCTTCAACCTAGAAGAAAAAAATTTGGTGAGCCAAGTGGGATTTGTGTACTGATCGTAAACACCAAGTATCATCAAGATTGGGTGAAAAAATATTTGCTGGTATTTCGGAAACTCGTAATTTCTTAAAAGCTTGGCAACCCCTGTCAAGGAAATTGCGTATCCACCGTCTGTGCCTATGGCTACTTGAAGAGGAAACAAAAAATAGAGGCAAAACAGAGAACTCTTTTATTTTGTGAATTTTCAAAGAGCCACTACAAACCATGTTGGATTTAGAGTTCCAAATTCATCTATCTATATAGGAGAGAACAGAGTGAATCCTAAACATAAAAACTGCTACTGTAAACGAACGCTTCAACGTAGAAGAACAAAATTTGGTGAGCCAAGTGGGATATGTAGACTTGTCATTACAACCACGTATCATCAAGATTGGGTGTAAAAATATTTGCTGGTATTCCGGAAACTCGTAATTTCTTGGAAGCTTGGCAACCCCTCTCAATGAAAGTGCTTTTCCACAGTCTCTGCTTAGGGCTACTTGAAGAGGAAACAAATCATAGAGACAAAACTGAGAACTCCTTTATTTTGTCAAGTTTCAAAGAGCTACTACAAACCATATTGGATTTAGAGTTCCAAATTCATCTATCTATATAGGAGAGAACAGAGTGAAACCTAAATATTAAAACTGCTACTGTAGACGAACGCTTCAACCTAGAAGAACAAAATTTGGTGAGCCAAGTGGGATTTGTTTACCGATCATCACCACCAAGTATCATCAAGATTCGGTGAAAAAATATTTGCAGGTATATGGGAAACTCGTAATTTCTTGGAAGTTCGGCAATCCCTTTCAAGGGAAGTGCTTTTCCATAGTCTCTGCTTAGGGCTACATGAAGCGGAAACAAATAATAGAGACAAAACTGAGAACTCGTTTACGTTGTCAAGTTTCAAAGAGCTACTACAAACCATATTGGATTTAGAATTCCAAATTCATCTATCTATATAGGACACAGTGAAACCTAAATATAAAAACTGCTACTGTAGACGAATGCTTCAACATAGAAGAACAAAATTTGGTGAGCCAAGTTGCATTTGTGTAGTGATCATTACCACCATATGTCATAAAGATTGCGTGAAAAAATATGCTGGTATTTCGGAAACTCGTTATTTCTTAGAAGCTTGGCAACCCCTCTCAATGAAAATGCTTTTCCACAGTCAGTGCCTAGGGCTACTTGAAGAGGAAACAATCCATAGAGACAAAACTGAGAACTCCTTTATTTTGTCAAGTTTCAAAGAGCTACTACAAACCATGTTGAATTTAGAGTTCCAAATTCATCTATCCATACAGAAGAGAACAGAGTGAAACCTAAATATAAAAACTGCTACTGTAGACGAACGCTTCAACCTAGAAGAACAAAATGTAGTAAGCCAAATGGGATTTGTGTACTGATGATTACCACCAAGTATCATCAAGATTGGGTGAAAAAACTTTTGCTGGTATGTCGGAAACTCGTTATTTCTTAGAAGCTTGGCAACCCCTATCAATGAATGTGCTTTTCCACAGTCATTGCTTAGGGCTATTGAAGCAGAAAGAAATCATAGAGACAAAACTGAGAACTCTTTTATTTTGTTAAGTTTCAAAGAGCTACTACTAACCATGTTGGATTTAGAGTTCCAAATTCATCTATCTATATAGGAGAGAACAGAGTGAAACCTAAACATAAAAACTGCTACTGTAAACGAACGCTTCAACGTAGAAGAACAAAATTTGGTGAGCCAAGTGGGATTTGTAGACTTTTCATTACTACCACGTATCATCAAGTTTGGGTGAAAAAATATTTGCTGGTATTTCGGAAACTCGTAATTTCTTGGAAGCTTGGCAACCCCTCTCAATGAAAGTGCTTTTCCGCAGTCTCTGTTTAGGGGTACTTGAAGCGGAAACAAATCATAGAGACAAAACTGAGAACTCCTTTATTTTGTCAAGGTTCAAAGAGCTACTACAAACCATGTTGCATTTAGAGTTCCAATTTCATCTATCTACATAGGAGAGAACAGAGTGAAACCTAAATATAAAAACTGCTACTGTAGATGAACGCTTCAACCTAGAAGAACAAAATTTGGTGAGCCAAGTGGGATTTGTGTACTAATCATTACCACCAAGTGTCATCAAGATTGCGTGAAAAAATATTTGCTGGTATTCGGAAACTCGTTATTTCTTAGAAGCTTGGCAACCCCACTCAATGATAGTGCTTTTCCACAGTCTGTTCCTAGGGGTACTTAAAGAGGAAACAAACCATAGAGACGAAACTGAGAACTCCTTTATATTGTCAAGTTTCAAAGAGCTACTACAAACCATGTTTTATTTAGAGTTCCAAATTCATCTATCTATATAGGAGAGAACAGAGTGAAACCTAAACATAAAAAATTGCTACTATAAACGAACGCTTCAACCTAGAAGAACAAAATTTGGTGAGCCAAGTGGGATTTGTGTACTGATCATCACCACCAAGTATCATCAAGATTGGGTGAATAAATATTTGCTGGTAATTCGGAACTCGTTATTTCTTAGTAGCTTGGCAACCCCACTCAATGAAAGTGCTTTTCCACAGTCTGTTCCTTGGGGTACTTGAAGAGGAAACAAACCATAGAGACAAAACTGAGAACTCCTTTATTTTGTCAAGTTTCAAAGAGCTACTACAAACCATGTTTTATTTAGAGTTCCAAATTCATCTATCTATATAGGAGAGAACAGAGTGAAACCTAAATATAAAAACTGCTACTTTAGACGAATGCTTCAATCTAGAAGAACAAAATGTGGTAAGCCAAATGGGATTTGTGTACTGATGATTACCACCAAGTATCATCAAGATTGGGTGAAAAAATATTTGCTGGTGTTTCGGAAACTCGTAATTTCTTGGAAGCTTGGCGACCCCTCTCAATGAATGTGCTTTTCCACAGTCACTGCTTAGGGCTACTTGAAGCAGAAACAATCCATAGAGACAAAACTGAGAACTCCTTTATTTTGTCAAGTTTCAAAGAGCTACTACAAACAATGTTGGATTTAGAGTTCCAAATTCATCTATCTATATAGGAGAGAACAGAGTGAAACATAAATATAAAAATTGCTACTGTAGACGAACGCTTCAACCTAGAAGAAAAAAATTTGGTGAGCCAAGTGGGATTTGTGTACCGATCGTAAACACCAAGTATCATCAAGATTGGGTGAAAAAGTATTTGCTGGTATTTCGGAAACTCGTAATTTGTTGGAACCTTGGCAACCCCTCTCAAGGAAAGTGCTTTTCCACAGTCACTGCTTAGGGCTACTTGAAGCGGAAACAAATCATTGAGACAAAACTGAGAACTCCTTTACTTTGTCAAGTTTCAAAGAGCTACTACAAACCATGTTGGATTTAGAGTTTCAAATTCATCTATCTATATAGGAGAGAACAGAGTGAAACCTAAATATAAAAATTGCTACTGTAGACGAATGATTCAACCTAGAAGAACAAAATTTGTTGAGCCAAGTGGGATTTGTGTACTAATCATCACCACAAATATCATCAAGATTGTTTGAAAAAATATGCTGGTATTTCGGAAAATCTTTATTTCTTTGAAGCTTGGCAACCCCTCTCAATGAAAGTGCTTTTCCACAGTCTGTGCCTAGGGCTATTTGAAGAGGAAACAAACCATAGAGACAAAACTGAGAACTCCTTTATTTTGTCAAGTTTCAAAGAGCTACTACAAACCATGTTGGATTTAGAGTTCCAAATTCATCTATCTATATAGGAGAGAACACAGTGAAGCCTAAAAATAAAAACTGCTACTGAAAACGAACGCTTCAACATAGAAGACCAAAATTTGGTGAGTCAAGTGGGATTTGTGAACCGATCGTAAACACCAAGTATCATCAAGATTGGGTTAGAAAATATTTGCTGGTATTTGGAAACTCGTAATTTGTTGGAACCTTGGCAACAACTCTGAAGGAAAGGTCTTTTCCACAGTCACTGCTTAGGGCACCTTGATGCGGAAACAAATCATAGAGAAAAAACTGAGAACACTTTTATTTTGTCAAGTTTCAAAGAGCTACTACAAACCATGTTGGATTTAGAGTTCCAAATTCATCTATCTATATAAGAGAGAACAGAGTGAAACCTAAATATAAAAATTGCTACTGTAGACGAACGCTTCAACCTAGAAGAACAAAATTTGGTGAGCCAAGTGGGATTTGTGGACTGATCATCACCACCTAGTATCATCAAGATTGGCTGAAAAAATATTTGCTGGTATTTCGGAAACTCGTTATTTCTTAGAAGCTTGGCAACCCCTCTCAATGAAATTGCTTTTCCACAGTCTGTGCCTAGGGCTACTTGAAGAGGAAACAAACCATAGAGACAAAACTGAGAACTCCTTTATTTTGTCAAGTTTCAAAGAGCTACTACAAACCATGTTGAATTAAGAGTTCCAAATTCACCTATCTATATAGCAGAGAACAGAGTGAAACCTAATTATAAAAACTGCTACTGTAGACGAATGCTTCAAACTAGAAGAACAAAATTTGGTGAGCCAAGTGGGATTTGGATACCGATCATTACCACCACGTATCATCAACATTGGATCACAAAATATTTGCTGGTATTTCGGAAACTCGTAAATTCTTGGTAGCTTGGCAACCCCTTTCAATGAAAGTGCTTTTCCACAGTGTCTGCTTAGGGCTACATGAAGCGGAAACAAATCATAGAGACAAAACTGAGAACTCCATAACGTTGTCTAGTTTCAAAGAGCTACTACAAACCATATTGGTTTTAGAGTTCCAAATTCATCTATCCATATATGAGAGAATATAGTGAAACCTAAATATAAAAACTGCTACTTTAGACGAACGCTTCTTCCTAGAAGAACAAAATTTGGTGAGCCAAGTGGGATTTGTGGACTGATCATTACCACCAAGTGTCATCAAGATTGCTTGAAAAAATATTTGCTGGTATATCCGAAACTCGTTATTTCTTAGAAGCTTGGCAACCCCACTCAATGAAAGTGCTTTTCCAGAGTCTGTTCCTAGCGGTACTTGAAGAGGAAACAAACCATAGAGTCAAAACTGAGAACTCCTTTATTTTGTCAAGTTTCAAAGAGCTACTACAAACCATGTTGGATTTAGAGTTCCAAATTCATCTATCTATATAGGAGAGAACAGAGTGAAACCTAAACATAAAAACAGCTACTGTAAACGAACGCTTCAACCTAGAAGAACAAAATTTTGTGAGCCAAGTGGTATTTGTGGACTTTTCATTACCACCACGTATCGTCAAGATTGGGTGAAAAAGTATTTGCTGGTATTTCGGAAACTCGTAATTTCTTGGAAGCTTGGCAACCCTCTCAATGAAAGTGCTTTTCCACATTCTCTGCTTAGGGCTACTTGAAGCGAAAACAAATCATAGAGACAAAACTGAGAACTCCTTTACTTGGTCAAGGTTCAAAGAGCTACTGCAAACCATATTGGATTTAGAGTTCCAAATTCATCTATCTATATAGGAGAGAACAGAGTGAAACCTAAATATAAAAACTGCTACTGTAGACGAACGCTTCAACCAAGAAGAACAAAATTTGGTGATCCAAGTGGGATTTGTGAACTGATCATTACCACCAAGTATCATCAAGATTGGGTGAAAAAATATTTGCAGGTATTTCGGAAACTCGTTATTTCTTGGAAGCTTGGCAACCCCTTTCAATGAAAATGCTTTTCCATAGTCTGTGCCTAGGGCTACTTGAAGAGAAAACAAACCATAGAGACAAAACTGAGAAGTACTTTATTTTGACAAGTTTCAAAGAGCTACTACATACCATGTTGGATTTAGAGTTACAAATTCATCTATCTATATTGGAGAGAACAGAGTGTAACGTATATATACAAACTGCTACTGTAGACGAACGCTTCAAACTAGAAGAACAAAATTTGGTGAGCCAAGTAGGATTTGTGTACTTGTCATTACCACCAAGTATCATGAAGATTGGTTGAAAAAATATTTCCTGGAATTTCGGAAACTCGTTGTTTCTTAGAAGCTTGGCAACCCCTCTCAATGAAAGTGCTTTTCCACAGTCTGTTTCTAGGGCTACTTGAAGAGAAAACAAACCATACAGAAAAAACTGAGAGCTCCTTTATTTTGTCAAGTTTGAAAGAGCCACTAAAAACCATGTTAGATTTAGATTTCCAATTTCACCTAACTATATATTAGAGAACAGAGTGAAACCTAAATAAAAAAACTGCTACTGTAGACGAACGCTTCACCTAGAAGAACAAAATTTGGTGAGCCAAGTGGGATTTGTGTACCGATCATTACAACCAAGTATCATCAAGATTGGGTGAAAAAATATTTGCTGGTATTTCGGAAACTAGTAATATCTTGGAAGCTTGGCAACCCCTCTCAATGAAACTGCTTTTCCACAGTCTGTGCCAAGGGCTATTTGAAGAGGAAACAATCCATAGAGACAAAACTGAGAACTCCTTTATTTGCCAAGTTTCAAAGAGCTACTACAAACCATGTTGGATTTAGAGTTTCAAATTCATCTATCTATATAGGAGAGAACAGAGTGAAACCTAAATATAAAAATTGCTACTGTAGACGAACGCTTCAACCTAGAAGAACAAAATTTGTTGAGCCAAGTGGGATTTGTGTACTAATCATCACCACAAATATCATCAAGATTGTTTGAAAAAATATGCTGGTATTTCGGAAAAATCTTTATTTCTTTGAAGCTTGGCAACCCCTCTCAATGAAAGTGCTTTTCCACAGTCTGTGCCTAGGGCTATTTGAAGAGGAAACAAACCATTGAGACAAAACTGAGAACTCCTTCATTTTGTCAAGTTTCAAAGAGCTACTACAAACCATGTTGGATTTAGAGTTCCAAATTCATCTATCTATATAGGAGAGAACACAGTGAAGCCTAAAAATAAAAACTGCTACTGAAAACGAACGCTTCAACATAGAAGACCAAAATTTGGTGAGTCAAGTGGGATTTGTGAACCGATCGTAAACACCAAGTATCATCAAGATTGGGTGAGAAAATATTTGCTGGTATTTGGAAACTCGTAATTTGTTGGAACCTTGGCAACAACTCTGAAGGAAAGGTCTTTTCCACAGTCACTGCTTAGGGCACCTTGTTGCGGAAACAAATCATAGAGAAAAAACTGAGAACACTTTTATTTTGTCAAGTTTCAAAGAGCTACTACAAACCATGTTGGATTTAGAGTTCCAAATTCATCTATCTATATAAGAGAGAACAGAGTGAAACCTAAATATAAAAATTGCTACTGTAGACGAACGCTTCAACCTAGAAGAACAAAATTTGGTGAGCCAAGTGGGATTTGTGGACTGATCATCACCACCTAGTATCATCAAGATTGGCTGAAAAAATATTTGCTGGTATTTCGGAAACTCGTTATTTCTTAGAAGCTTGGCAACCAATCTCAATGAAATTGCTTTTCCACAGTCTGTGCCTAGGGCTACTTGAAGAGGAAACAAACCATAGAGACAAAACTGAGAACTCCTTTATTTTGTCAAGTTTCAAAGAGCTACTACAAACCATGTTGAATTAAGAGTTCCAAATTCACCTATCTATATAGCAGAGAACAGAGTGAAACCTAATTATAAAAACTGCTACTGTAGACGAATGCTTCAAACTAGAAGAACAAAATTTGGTGAGCCAAGTGGGATTTGGATACCGATCATTACCACCACGTATCATCAACATTGGATCACAAAATATTTGCTGGTATTTCGGAAACTCGTAAATTCTTGGTAGCTTGGCAACCCCTTTCAATGAAAGTGCTTTTCCACAGTGTCTGCTTAGGGCTACATGAAGCGGAAACAAATCATAGAGACAAAACTGAGAACTCCATAACTTTGTCTAGTTTCAAAGAGCTACTACAAACCATATTGGTTTTAGAGTTCCAAATTCATCTATCCATATATGAGAGAATATAGTGAAACCTAAATATAAAAACTGCTACTTTAGACGAACGCTTCTTCCTAGAAGAACAAAATTTGGTGAGCCAAGTGGGATTTGTGGACTGATCATTACCACCAAGTGTCATCAAGATTGCTTGAAAAAATATTTGCTGGTATATCCGAAACTCGTTATTTCTTAGAAGCTTGGCAACCCCACTCAATGAAAGTGCTTTTCCAGAGTCTGTTCCTAGCGGTACTTGAAGAGGAAACAAACCATAGAGTCAAAACTGAGAACTCCTTTATTTTGTCAAGTTTCAAAGAGCTACTACAAACCATGTTGGATTTAGAGTTCCAAATTCATCTATCTATATAGGAGAGAACAGAGTGAAACCTAAACATAAAAACAGCTACTGTAAACGAACGCTTCAACCTAGAAGAACAAAATTTTGTGAGCCAAGTGGTATTTGTGGACTTTTCATTACCACCACGTATCGTCAAGATTGGGTGAAAAAGTATTTGCTGGTATTTCGGAAACTCGTAATTTCTTGGAAGCTTGGCAACCCTCTCAATGAAAGTGCTTTTCCACATTCTCTGCTTAGGGCTACTTGAAGCGGAAACAAATCATAGAGACAAAACTGAGAACTCCTTTATTTTGTCAAGGTTCAAAGAGCTACTGCAAACCATATTGGATTTAGAGTTCCAAATTCATCTATCTATATAGGAGAGAACAGAGTGAAACCTAAATATAAAAACTGCTACTGTAGACGAACGCTTCAACCAAGAAGAACAAAATTTGGTGATCCAAGTGGGATTTGTGAACTGATCATTACCACCAAGTATCATCAAGATTGGGTGAAAAAATATTTGCAGGTATTTCGGAAACTCGTTATTTCTTGGAAGCTTGGCAACCCCTTTCAATGAAAATGCTTTTCCATAGTCTGTGCCTAGGGCTACTTGAAGAGAAAACAAACCATAGAGACAAAACTGAGAAGTACTTTATTTTGACAAGTTTCAAAGAGCTACTACATACCATGTTGGATTTAGAGTTACAAATTCATCTATCTATATTGGAGAGAACAGAGTGTAACGTATATATACAAACTGCTACTGTAGACGAACGCTTCAAACTAGAAGAACAAAATTTGGTGAGCCAAGTAGGATTTGTGTACTTGTCATTACCACCAAGTATCATGAAGATTGGTTGAAAAAATATTTCCTGGAATTTCGGAAACTCGTTGTTTCTTAGAAGCTTGGCAACCCCTCTCAATGAAAGTGCTTTTCCACAGTCTGTTTCTAGGGCTACTTGAACAGAAAACAAACCATACAGAAAAAACTGAGAGCTCCTTTATTTTGTCAAGTTTGAAAGAGCCACTAAAAACCATGTTAGATTTAGATTTCCAATTTCACCTAACTATATATTAGAGAACAGAGTGAAACCTAAATAAAAAAACTGCTACTGTAGACGAACGCTTCACCTAGAAGAACAAAATTTGGTGAGCCAAGTGGGATTTGTGTACCGATCATTACAACCAAGTATCATCAAGATTGGGTGAAAAAATATTTGCTGGTATTTCGGAAACTAGTAATATCTTGGAAGCTTGGCAACCCCTCTCAATGAAACTGCTTTTCCACAGTCTGTGCCAAGGGCTATTTGAAGAGGAAACAATCCATAGAGACAAAACTGAGAACTCCTTTATTTGCCAAGTTTCAAAGAGCTACTACAAACCATGTTGGATTTAGAGTTCCAAATTCATCTATCTATATAGGAGAGAACAGAGTGAAACCTAAAATTAAAACTGCTACTGTAAACGAACGCTTCAACCTAGAAGAACAAAATTTGGTATGCCAAGTGAGATTTATGTACTGATCATTACCACCAAGTATCATCAAGATTCGGTGAAAAAATATTTGCTGGTATTTCAGAAACTCGTTATTTCTTAGAAGCTTGGCAACCCCTCTCAATGAAAGTGCTTTTCCACAGTCTTTGCCTAGGACTACTTGAAGAGGAAACAAAACATTGAGACAAAACTGAGAACTACTTTATTTTGTCAAGTTTAAAAGAGCTACTGCAAACCATACTGGATTTAGAGTTCCAAATTCATCTATTTATATAGGAGAGAACACAGTGAAACCTAAATATAAAAACTGCTACTGTAGACGAACGCTTCAACCTAGAAGAACAAAAATTGGTGAGCCAAGTGGGATTTGTGGACTGATCATTACCACCAAGAGTCATCAAGATTGCATGAAAAAATATTTGCTGGAACTTTGGAAATTCGTTATTTCTTAGAAGCTTGGCAACCCCTCTCAATGAAAGTGCTTTTCCACAGTCTGTTCCTAGGGGTCTTGAAAAAGAAACAAACCATACAGACAAAACTGAGAACTCCTTTATTTTGTCAAGTTTCAAAGAGCTACTACAAACCATGTTAGATTTAGAGTTCCAAATTCATCTATCTATATAGGAGAGAACAGAGTGAAACCTACATAAAAACTGCTACTGTAAACGAACGCTTCAACCTAAAAGAACAAAATTTGGTGAGCCAAGTGGGATTTGTGGACTTGTCAATACCACCACGTATCATCAAGATTGGGAGAAAAAATATTTGCTGGTATTTCGGAAACTCGTAATTTCTTGGAAGCTTGGCAACCCCTCTCAATAAAATTGCTTTTCCACAGTCTCTGCTTAGGGCTACTTGAAGCAGAAACAAATCATAGAGACAAAACTGAGAACTCCTTTATTTTGTCAAGTTTCAAAGAGCTACTACAAACCATATTGGATTTAGAGTTCCAAATTCATCTATCTATATAGGAGAGAACAGAGTGAAACTTAAAAATAAAAACTGCCACTGAAAACGAACGCTTCCACATAGAAGAACAAAATTTGATGAGTCAAGTGGGATTTGTGTACCGATTGTAAACACCAAGTATCATCAAGATTGGGTGAAAAAATATTTGCTGCTATTTCGGAAACTCGTAATTTCTTGGAAGCTTGGCAACCCCTCTCAATGAAAGTGCGTATCCACCGTCTGTGCCTAGGGCTATTTGAAGAGGAAACAAACCATAGAGACAAAACAGAGAACTCCTTTATTTTGTCAAGTTTCAAAGAGCCACTACAAACCATGTTGGATTTAGAGTTCGAAATTCATCTATCTATATAGCAGAGAACAGAGTGAAACCTAAACATAAAAACTGCTACTGTAGACGAACGCTTCAACCAAGAAGAACAAAATTTGGTGATCCAAGTGGGATTTGTGAACTGATCATTACCACCAAGTATCATCAAGATTGGGTGAAAAAATATTTGCTGGTATTTCTGAAACTCGTAATTTGTTGGAACCTTGGCAACCCCTCTCAAGGAAAGTGCTTTTCCACAGTCACTGTTTAGGTCTACTTGAAGCGGAAACAAATAATTGAGACAAAACTGAGAACTCCTTTACTTTGTCAAGTTTCAAAGAGCTACTACAAACCATGTTGGATTTAGAGTTTCAAATTCATCTATCTATATAGGAGAGAACAGAGTGAAACCTAAATATAAAAATTGCTACTGTAGACGAACGCTTCAACCTAGAAGAACAAAATTTGTTGAGCCAAGTGGGATTTGTGTACTAATCATCACCACAAATATCATCAAGATTGTTTGAAAAAATATGCTGGTATTTCGGAAAATCTTTATTTCTTTGAAGCTTGGCAACCCCTCTCAATGAAAGTGCTTTTCCACAGTCTGTGCCTAGGGCTATTTGAAGAGGAAACAAACCATAAAGACACAACTGAGAACTCCTTTATTTTGTCAAGTTTCAAAGAGCTACTACAAACCATGTTGGATTTAGAGTTCCAAATTCATCTATCTATATAGGAGAGAACACAGTGAAGCCTAAAAATAAAAACTTCTACTGAAAACGAACGCTTCAACATAGAAGACCAAAATTTGGTGAGTCAAGTGGGATTTGTGAACCGATCGTAAACACCAAGTATCATCAAGATTGGGTGAGAAAATATTTGCTGGTATTTGGAAACTCGTAATTTGTTGGAACCTTGGCAACAACTCTGAAGGAAAGGTCTTTTCCACAGTCACTGCTTAGGGCACCTTGATGCGGAAACAAATCATAGAGAAAAAACTGAGAACACTTTTATTTTGTCAAGTTTCAAAGAGCTACTACAAACCATGTTGGATTTAGAGTTCCAAATTCATCTATCTATATAAGAGAGAACAGAGTGAAACCTAAATATAAAAATTGCTACTGTAGACGAACGCTTCAACCTAGAAGAACAAAATTTGGTGAGCCAAGTGGGATTTGTGGACTGATCATCACCACCTAGTATCATCAAGATTGGCTGAAAAAATATTTGCTGGTATTTCGGAAACTCGTTATTTCTTAGAAGCTAGGCAACCCCTCTCAATGAAATTGCTTTTCCACAGTCTGTGCCTAGGGCTACTTGAAGAGGAAACAAACCATAGAGACAAAACTGAGAACTCCTTTATTTTGTCAAGTTTCAAAGAGCTACTACAAACCATGTTGAATTAAGAGTTCCAAATTCACCTATCTATATAGCAGAGAACAGAGTGAAACCTAATTATAAACACTGCTACTGTAGACGAATGCTTCAAACTAGAAGAACAAAATTTGGTGAGCCAAGTGGGATTTGGATACCGATCATTACCACCACGTATCATCAACATTGGATCACAAAATATTTGCTGGTATTTCGGAAACTCGTAAATTCTTGGTAGCTTGGCAACCCCTTTCAATGAAAGTGCTTTTCCACAGTGTCTGCTTAGGGCTACATGAAGCGGAAACAAATCATAGAGACAAAACTGAGAACTCCATAACTTTGTCTAGTTTCAAAGAGCTACTACAAACCATATTGGTTTTAGAGTTCCAAATTCATCTATCCATATATGAGAGAATATAGTGAAACCTAAATATAAAAACTGCTACTGTAGACGAACGCTTCTTCCTAGAAGAACAAAATTTGGTGAGCCAAGTGGGATTTGTGGACTGATCATTACCACCAAGTGTCATCAAGATTGCTCGAAAAAATATTTGCTGGTATTTCCGAAACTCGTTATTTCTTAGAAGCTTGGCAACCCCACTCAATGAAAGTGCTTTTCCAGAGTCTGTTCCTAGCGGTACTTGAAGAGGAAACAAACCATAGAGTCAAAACTGAGAACTCCTTTATTTTGTCAAGTTTCAAAGAGCTACTACTAACCATGTTGGATTTAGAGTTCCAAATTCATCTATCTATATAGGAGAGAGCAGAGTGAAACCTAAACATAAAAACAGCTACTGTAAACGAACGCTTCAACCTAGAAGAACAAAATTTTGTGAGCCAAGTGGTATTTGTGGACTTTTCATTACCACCACGTATCGTCAAGATTGGGTGAAAAAGTATTTGCTGGTATTTCGGAAACTCGTAATTTCTTGGAAGCTTGGCAACCCTCTCAATGAAAGTGCTTTTCCACATTCTCTGCTTAGGGCTACTTGAAGCGGAAACAAATCATAGAGACAAAACTGAGAACTCCTTTATTTTGTCAAGGTTCAAAGAGCTACTGCAAACCATATTGGATTTAGAGTTCCAAATTCATCTATCTATATAGGAGAGAACAGAGTGAAACCTAAATATAAAAACTGCTACTGTAGACGAACGCTTCAACCAAGAAGAACAAAATTTGGTGATCCAAGTGGGATTTGTGAACTGATCATTACCACCAAGTATCATCAAGATTGGGTGAAAAAATATTTGCAGGTATTTCGGAAACTCGTTATTTCTTGGAAGCTTGGCAACCCCTTTCAATGAAAATGCTTTTCCATAGTCTGTGCCTAGGGCTACTTGAAGAGAAAACAAACCATAGAGACAAAACTGAGAAGTACTTTATTTTGACAAGTTTCAAAGAGCTACTACATACCATGTTGGATTTAGAGTTACAAATTCATCTATCTATATTGGAGAGAACAGAGTGTAACGTATATATACAAACTGCTACTGTAGACGAACGCTTCAAACTAGAAGAACAAAATTTGGTGAGCCAAGTAGGATTTGTGTACTTGTCATTACCACCAAGTATCATGAAGATTGGTTGAAAAAATATTTCCTGGAATTTCGGAAACTCGTTGTTTCTTAGAAGCTTGGCAACCCCTCTCAATGAAAGTGCTTTTCCACAGTCTGTTTCTAGGGCTACTTGAAGAGAAAACAAACCATACAGAAAAAACTGAGAGCTCCTTTATTTTGTCAAGTTTGAAAGAGCCACTAAAAACCATGTTAGATTTGGATTTCCAATTTCACCTACCTATATATTAGAGAACAGAGTGAAACCTAAATAAAAAAACTGCTACTGTAGACGAACGCTTCACCTAGAAGAACAAAATTTGGTGAGCCAAGTGGGATTTGTGTACCGATCATTACAACCAAGTATCATCAAGATTGGGTGAAAAAATATTTGCTGGTATTTCGGAAACTAGTAATATCTTGGAAGCTTGGCAACCCCTCTCAATGAAACTGCTTTTCCACAGTCTGTGCCAAGGGCTATTTGAAGAGGAAACAATCCATAGAGACAAAACTGAGAACTCCTTTATTTGCCAAGTTTCAAAGAGTTACTACAAACCATGTTGGATTTAGAGTTCCAAATTCATCTATCTATATAGGAGAGAACAGAGTGAAACCTAAAATTAAAACTGCTACTGTAAACGAACGCTTCAACCTAGAAGAACAAAATTTGGTATGCCAAGTGAGATTTATGTACTGATCATTACCACCAAGTATCATCAAGATTCGGTGAAAAAATATTTGCTGGTATTTCAGAAACTCGTTATTTCTTAGAAGCTTGGCAACCCCTCTCAATGAAAGTGCTTTTCCACAGTCTTTGCCTAGGACTACTTGAAGAGGAAACAAAACATTGAGACAAAACTGAGAACTACTTTATTTTGTCAAGTTTAAAAGAGCTACTTCAAACCATACTGGATTTAGAGTTCCAAATTCATCTATTTATATAGGAGAGAACACAGTGAAACCTAAATATAAAAACTGCTACTGTAGACGAACGCTTCAACCTAGAAGAACAAAAATTGGTGAGCCAAGTGGGATTTGTGGACTGTTCATCACCACCAAGAATCATCAAGATTGGGTGAAAAACTATTTGCTGGTATTTCAGAAACTCGTTATTTCTTAGACGCTTGGCAACCCCTCTCAATGAAAGTGCTTTTCCACAGTCTGTGACTAGGGCTACATGAAGAGGAAACAAACCATAGAGAAAAAACTGAGAACTCTTTTATTTTGACAAGTTTCAAAGAGCTACTACAAGCCATGTTGGATTTAGAGTTCCAAATTCATCTACCTATATAGGAGAGAACAGACTGAAACCTAAAAATAAAAACTGCTACTGTAAACCAATGCTTCAAACTAGAAGAACAAAATTTGGTGAGCCATGTGGGATTTGTCTACTGATCATTACCACCAAGTGTCATCAAGATTGGGTGAAAAAATATTTGCTGGTATTTAGGAAACTCGATATTTCTTAGAAGCTTCGCAACCCCACTCAATGAAAGTGCTTTTCCACAGTCTGTGCCTAGGACTACTTGAAGAGCAAACAAACCATAGAAACAAAGAGCTACTATAAACCATGTTGGATATAGAGTTCCAAATTCATCTATCTATATAGGAGAGAACAGAGTGAAAACTAAAAATAAAAACTGCTACTGAAACGAACGCTAAAATTAGAAGAACAAAATTTGGTGAGCCATGTGGGGTTTGTGGACTTGTCATTATCACCACTTATCATCAAGATTGGGTGAAAAAATATTTGCTCGTATTACGGAAACTCGTAATTTCTTGTAAGCTTGGCAACCCCTCTCAATGAAAGTGCTTTTCCACAGTCTCTTCTTTGGGCTACTTGAAGCGGATACAAATCATTGAGACAAAACTGACAATTCCTTTATTTTGTCAAGTTTCAAAGAGCTACTACAAACCATGTTGGATTTAGAGTTCCAAATTCATCTATCTATATAGGAGAGAACAGAGTGAAACCTAAAAATAAAAACTGCTACTGTAGACGAATGCTTCAACCTAGAAGAACAAAATTTGGTGAGCCAAGTGGGATTTGTGTACTTGTCATTACCACCAAGTATCATGAAGATTGGGTGAAAAATATTTCCTGGAATTTCGGAAATTCGTTATTTCATAGAAGCTTGGCAACCCCTCTCAATGAAAGTGCTTTTCCACAGTCTGTGCTTAGGGCTACTTGAAGAGGAAACAAACCATACAGACAAAACTGAGAGCTCCTTTATTTTGTCAAGTTTCAAAGAGCCACTAAAAACCATGTTAGATTTAGAGTTCCAAATTCATCTATCTATATAGGAGAGAACAGAGTGAAACGTAAAAATAAAAACTGCTACTGTAGACAAAGGCTTCATCCTAAAAGAACAAAATTTGGTGTGCCAAGTGGAATTTGTGAACTGATCATTGCCACCAAGTATCATCAAGATTGGGTGAAAAAATATTTGCTGGTATTTCGGAAACTCGTTATTTCTTTGAAGCTTGGCAACCCCTCTCAATGAAAGTGCTTTTCCACAGTCTGTGCCTAGGGCTACTTGAAGAGGAAACAATCCATAGAGACAAAAATGAGAACTCCTTTATTTTTTCAAGTTTCAAAGAGCTACCACAAACCATGTTGTATTTAGAGTTCCAATTCATCTATCCATATAGGAGAGAACAGATGGAAACCTTAAAATAAATACTGCTACTGTTAATGAACGCTTCAACCCAGAAGAAGTAAATTCGGTGAGCCAAGTGGGATTTGTGTACTGATCATTACCACCCAGTATTATCAAGATTGGGTGAAAAAAATATTTGCTGGTATTTCGGAAACTCGTTATTTCTTAGAAGCTTGGCAACCCCTCTCAATGAAAGTGCTTTTCCACAGTCTGTGCCTAGGGCTACTTGAAGAGGAAACAAAGCATATATACAAAACTGAGAAATTTTTTATTTTGTCAAGTTTCGAAAGCTACTACAAACCATGTTGGATTTAGAGTTCCAAATTCATCTATCTATATAGGAGAGAACAGAGTGAAACCTAAAATTAAAAACTGCTACTGTAAACGATCGCTTCAACCTAGAGGAACAAAATTTGGAGAGTCAAGTGGGATTTGTTTCCCAATCATTACCACCAAGTATCATCAAGATTGGGTGAAAAAATATTTGCTGGTATTTCGGAAACTCGTTATTTCTTTGAAGCTTGGCAACCCCTCTCAATGAAAGTGGTTTGCCACAGTCTGTGCCTAGGACTATTGAAGAGGAAACAAACCATAGAGAAAAAACTGAGAACTCCTTTATTTTGTCAACTTTCGACGAGCTAATACAAACCATGTTGGATTTAGAGTTCCAAATTCATCTATCTATATAGGAGTGAAGAGAGTGAAAAATAAAAATAAAAACTGCTACTGTAAAAGAACGCTGCAACCTAGAAGAACAAATTTGGGGAGCCAAGTGGAATTTGTGTACAGATCATTACCACCAAGTATCTTCAAGATTGGGTGAAAAAATATTTGCTGGTATTTCGGAAATCGTAATTTATTGGAAGCTTGACAACCCCTTTCAATGAAACTGCTTTTCCACAGTCTGTGCCTAGGACTACTTGAAGAGGAAACAAAACGTAAAGACAAAACTGAGAACTACTTTATTTTGTCAAGTTTCAAAGGGCTACTACAAACCATGTTGGATTTAGAGTTCCAAAATCATCTATCTATATAGCAGAGAAAAGAGTGAAACCTAAATATAAAAACTGCTACTGTAGACGAACGCTTCAACGAGAAGAACAAAATTTGGTTAGCCAAGTGGAATTTGTGTACCGATCATTACTACCAAGTATCATCAAGATTGGGTGAAAAAATATTTGCTGGTATTTCGGAAACTCTTAATTTATTGGAAGCTTGGCAAACCCTCTCAATGAAAGTGCTTTTCCACAGTCTCTGCTTAGGTGTACTTGAAGCGGAAACAAATCATAGAGACAAAACTGAGAACTCCTTTATTTTGTCAATTTCAAATAGCTTCTACAAACCATGTTGGATTTAGAGTTCCAAATTCATCAATCTATTTAGGAGAGAACAGAGTGAAACCTAAATATAAATAACTGCTACTGTAGATGACTGCTTCAACCTAGAAGAACAAAATTTGGTGAGCCAAGTGGGATTTGTGTACTTGTCATTACCACCAAGTATCATCAAGATTGGTTGAAAAAATATTTGCTGGTATTTCAGAAACTCATTATTTCTTAGAATCGTGGCAACCCCTCTCCATTAAAGTGCTTTTCCACAGTCTGTGCCTAGGGCTACTTGAAGAGGAAACAAACAATAGAGACAAAACTGAGAACTCTTTTATTTTGACAAGTTTCAAAAAGCTACTACAAACCATGTTGGATTTAGAGTTCCAAATTCGTCTATCTATATAGGAGAGAAAAGAGTGAAACCTAAAAATAAATACTGCTACTGTAGACGAACGCTTTAACCTAGAAGAACAAAATTTGGTGAGCCAAGTGGGATTTGTATATTTGTCATTACCACCAAGTATCATCAAGATTGGGTGAAAAAATATTTTCTGGTATTTCGGAAACTCGTTATTTCTTAGAAGCTTGGCAACCCGTCTCAATGAAAGTGCTTTTCCACAGACTGTGCCTAGGGCTACTTGAAGAGGAAACAAACAATAGAGAAAAAACTGAGAACACTTTTATTTTGACAAGTTTCAAAAAGCTACTACAAACCATGTTGGATTTAGAGTTCCAAATTCATCTATCTATATAGGAGAGAACAGAGTGAAACCTAAATATAAAAATTGCGACTGTAGACGAACGCTTCAACCTAGAAGAACCAAAATTTGGTGAGCCAAGTGGGATTTGTGTACTGATCATCACCACCAAGTATCATCAAGATTGGGTGAAAAAATATTTGCTGGTATTTCGGAAACTCGTTATTTCTTAGAAGCTTGGCAACCCCTCTCAATGAAAGTGCTTTTCCACAGTCTGTGCCTAGGGCTACTTGAAGAGTAAAAAAACCATAGAGACACAACTGAGAACTACTTTATTTTGTCAAGTTTCAAAGAGCTACTGCAAACCATATTGGATTTAGAGTTCCAAATTCATCTATCTATATATTAGAGAACAGATTGAAACCTAAATTTAAAAACTGCTACTGTAGACGAACACTTCAACCTAGAAAAACAAAAATTGGTGAGCCAAGTGTTATTTGTGGACAGATCATCACCAAAAACTATCATCAAGATTGGTTGAAACAATATTTGCTGGTATTTCAGAAACTCATTATTTCTTAGAATCTTGGGAACCACTCTCCATGAAAGTGCTTTTCCACAGTCTGTGCCTACGGCTACTTGAAGAGGAAACAAACAATAGAGACAAAACTGAGAACTCTTTTATTTTGACAAGTTTCAAAAAGCTACTACAAACCATGTTGGATTTAGAGTTCCAAATTTATCTATCTATATAGGAGAGAACAGAGTGAAACCTAAGTATAAAAATTGCTACTGTAGACGAACGCTTCAACCTAGAAGAACAAAATTTGGTGAGCCAAGTGGGATTTGTGTACTGATCATCACCACCAAGTATCATCAAGATTGGGTGAAAAAATATTTGCTGGTATTTCGGAAACTCGTTATTTCTTAGAAGCTTGGCAACCCCTCTCAATGAAAGTGCTTTTCCACAGTCTGTGCCTAGGGCTACTTGAAGAGTAAACAAACCATAGAGACACAACTGAGAACTACTTTATTTTGTCAAGTTTCAAAGAGCTACTGCAAACCATATTGGATTTAGAGTTCCAAATTCATCTATCTATATATTAGAGAACAGAGTGAAACCTAAATTTAAAAACTGCTACTGTAGACGAACACTTCAACCTAGAAAAACAAAAATTGGTGAGCCAAGTGTTATTTGTGGACAGATCATCACCAAAAATTATCATCAAGATTGGTTGAAACAATATTTGCTGGTATTTCAGAAACTCATTATTTCTTAGAATCTTGGGAACCACTCTCCATGAAAGTGCTTTTCCACAGTCTGTGCCTACGGCTACTTGAAGAGGAAACAAACAATAGAGACAAAACTGAGAACTCTTTTATTTTGACAAGTTTCAAAAAGCTACTACAAACCATGTTGGATTTAGAGTTCCAAATTTATCTATCTATATAGGAGAGAACAGAGTGAAACCTAAGTATAAAAATTGCTACTGTAGACGAACGCTTCAACCTAGAAGAACAAAATTTGGTGAGCCAAGTGGGATTTGTGTACTGATCATCACCACCAAGTATCATCAAGATTGGGTGAAAAAATATTTGCTGGTATTTCGGAAACTCGTTATTGCTTAGAAGCTTGGCAACCCCTCTCAATGAAAGTGCTTTTCCACAGTCTGTGCCTAGTGCTACTTGAAGAGGAAACAAACTATAGAGACAAAACTGAGAACTCTTTTATTTTGTCAAGTTTCGAAGATCTTCTACAAACCATGTTGGATTTAGAGTTCCAAATTCATCTATCTTTATAGCAGAGAGAAGAGTGAAACCTAAATATTGAAACTTCTATTGTAGACGAACGCTTCAACCTAGAAGAACAAAATTTGGTGAGCCAAGTGGGATTTGTGTACCGATCATTACCACCATGTATCATCAAGATTGGGTCAAAAAATATTTGCTGGTATTTCGGAAACTCGTTATTTCTTAGAAGCTGGCAACCCCTCTCAATGAAAGTGCTTTTCCACAGTCTGTGCCTAGGACTACTTGAAGACGAAACAAAACATAGAGACAAAACTGAGAACTACTTTATTTTGTCAAGTTTCAAAGAGCTACTGCAAACCATATTGGATTTAGAGTTCCAAATTCATCTATCTATATATTAGAGAACAGAGTGAAACCTAAATTTAAAAACTGCTACTGTAGACGAACACTTCAACCTAGAAAAACAAAAATTGGTGAGCCAAGTGTTATTTGTGGACAGATCATCACCACCAACTATCATCAAGATTGGGTGAAAAAATATTTGCTGGTATTTCAGAAACTCATTATTTCTTAGAATCTTGGGAACCACTCTCCATGAATGTGCTTTTCCACAGTCTGTGCCTACGGCTACTTGAAGAGGAAACAAACAATAGAGACAAAACTGAGAACTCTTTTATTTTGACAAGTTTCAAAAAGCTACTACAAACCATGTTAAATTTAGAGTTAATAATTTATCTATCTATATAGGAGAGAACAGAGTGAAACCTAAATATAAAAATTGCTACTGTAGACGAACGCTTCAACCTAGAAGAACAAAATTTGGTGAGCCATGTGGGATTTGTGTACTGATCATCACCACCAAGTATCATCAAGATTGGGTGAAAAAATATTTGCTGGTATTTCGGAAACACGTTATTGCTTAGAAGCTTGGCAACCCCCCTCAATGAAAGTGCTTTTCCACAGTCTGTGCCTAGGGCTACTTGAAGAGGAAACAAACTATAGAGACAAAACTGAGAACTCCTTTATTTTGTCAAGTTTCAAAGATCTTCTACAAACCATGTTGGATTTAGAGATCCAAATTCATCTATCTATATAGCAGAGAACAGAGTGAAACCTAAATAATGAAACTTCTATTGTAGACGAACACTTCAACCTAGAAGAACAAAATTTGGTGAGCCAAGTGGGATTGGTGTACTGATCATTAACACCAAGTATCACCAAGATTGGGTGAAAAGTCATTTGCTGGTATTTCGGAAACTCGTAATATCTTGGAAGCTTGGTAACCCCTCTCAATGAAAATGCTTTTCCACAGTCAGTGCCTAGGGCTACTTAAAGAGGAAACAATCCATAGAGATAAAACTGAGAACTCCTTTATTTTGTCAAGTTTCAAAGAGCTACTACAAACCAAGTTGGATTTAGAGTTCCAAATTCATCTATCTATATAGGAGAGTACAGAGTGAAACCTAAATATAAAAATTGCTACTGTAGACGAACGCTTCAAACTAGAAGAACAAAATTTGATGAGGCTAGTGGGATTTGTGTACTGATCATCACCACCAAGTATCATCAAGATTGGGTGAAAAAATATTTGCTGGTATTTCGGAAACTCGTTATTGCTTAGAACCTTGGCAACCCCTCTCAATGAAAGTGCTTTTCCACAGTCTGTACCTAGGGCTACTTGAAGAGGAAACAAACCATAGAGACAAAACTGAGAACTACTTTATTTTGTCAAGTTTCAAAGGGATACTACAAACCATGTTGGATTTAGAGTTCCAAATTCATCTATCTATATAGCAGAGAAAAGAGTGAAACCTAAATATAAAAACTGCTACTGTACACGAACGCTTCAACCTAGAAGAACAAAATTTGGTGAGCCAAGTGGGATTTGTGAACCGATCATTACTACCAAGTATCATCAAGATTGGGTGAAAAAATATTTGCTGGTATTTCGGAAACTATTAATTTATTGGAAGCTTGGCAACCCCTCTCAATGAAAGTGCTTTTCCACAGTCTCTGCTTAGGTGTACTTGAAGAGGAAACAAATCATAGAGACAAAACTGAGAACTCCTTTATTTTGTCAAGTTTCAAAGAGCTACTACAAACCATGTTGGATTTATAGTTCCAAATTCATCTATCTATATAAGAGAATACAGAGTAAAACCTAAAAATAAAAACTGCTACTGTAGACGAATGCTTCAACCTAGAAGAACAAAATTTGGTGAGCCAAGTGGGATTTGTTTACCGATCATCACCACCAAGTATCATGAAAATTGGGTGAAAAAATATTTGCTGGTATTTCAGAAACTCGTTATTTATTAGAAGCTTGGCAACCGCTCTCAATGAAAGTGCTTTTCCACAGTCTGTGCCTAGGGCTACTTGAAGGGGAAACAATTCATATAGACAAAACTGAGAACTCCTTTATTTTGTCAACTTTCAAAGAGCTACTACAAACCATGTTGGATTTAGAGTTCCAAATTCATCTATCTATATAGGAGAGAACAGAGTGAAACCTAAAAATAAAAACTGCTACTCTAAACGAACGCTTCAACCTAGAAGAACAAAATTTGGTAAGCCAAGTGGGATTTGTGTACTGATCATTACCACCAAGTATCATCAATGCTGGTATTTCGGAAACTCGTTATTTCTTAGAAGCTTGGCAACCCCTCTCAATGAAAGTGCTTTTCCACAGTCTGTGCCTAGGACTGCTTGAAGAGGAAACAAAACATAGAGACAAAACTAAGAACTACTTTATTTTGTCAAGTTTCAAAGAGCTACTGCAAACCATATTGGATTTAGAGTTCCAAATTCATCTATCTATATAGGAGAGAACAGAGTTAAACCTAAATTTAAAAACTGCTACTGTAGGCGAACACTTCAACCTAGAATAACAAAAATTCGTGAGCCAAGTGTTATTTGTGGACAGATCATCACCACCAAGTATCATCAAGATTGGGTGAAAAAATATTTGCTGGTATTTCGGAATCTCGTAATTTCTTGGAAGCGTGGCAACCCCTGTCAATGAAAGTGCTTTTCCATAGTCATTGCCTAGGGCTACTTAAAGAGGAAACAATCCATAGAGACAAAACTGAGACCTCCTTTATTTTTTCAAGTTTCAAGGAGCTACTACAAACCATGTTGGATTTAGAGTTCCACATTTATCTATCTATATAGGGGAGAACAGAGTGAAACCTAAAAATAAAAACTGCTACTGTAAACGAATGCTTCAAACTAGAAGAACAAAATTTGGTGAGCCAAGTGGGATTTGTCTACTCATCATTACCACCAAGTATCATCAAGATTGGGTGAAAAAATATTTGCTGGTATTTCGGAAACTCGGTATTTCTTAGAAGCTTGGCAACCGCTCTCAATGAAAGTGCTTTTCCACAGTCTGTGCCTAGGGCTACTTGAAGGGGAAACAATCCATATAGACAAAACTGAGAACTACTTTATTTTGTCAAGTTTCAAAGAGCTACTGCAAACCATATTGGATTTAGAGTTCCAAATTCATCTATCTATATATTAGAGAACAGAGTGAATCCTAAATTTAAAAACTGCTACTGTAGACGAACACTTCAAGCTAGAAAAACAAAAATTGGTGAGCCAAGTGTTATTTGTGGACAGATCATCACCACCAACTATCATCAAGATTGGGTGAAAAATATTTGCTGGTATTTCAGAAACTCATTATTTCTTAGAATCTTGGGAACCACTCTCTATGAAAGTGCTTTTCCAGAGTCTGTGCCTACGGCTACTTGAAGAGGAAACAAACAATAGAGACAAAACTGAGAACTCTTTTATTTTGACAAGTTTCAAAAAGCTACTACAAACCATGTTGGATTTAGAGTTCCAAATTCATCTATCTATATAGGAGAGAACAGAGTGAAACCTAAAAATAAAAACTGCTATGGTAAACGAACGATTCAACCTAAGAGAACAAAATTAGGTGAGCCAAGTGGGATTTGTGTACTTTTCATTACCACCACGTATCATCAACATTGGGTGAAAAAATATTTGCTGGTATTTCGGAAACTCGTAATTTATTGGAAGCTTGACAACCCCTTTCAATGAAACTGCTTTTCCACAACATCTGCTTAGGGCTACATGAAGTGGAAACAAATCATGGAGACAAAACTGAGAACTCCTTTATTTTGTCAACTTTCAAAGAGCTACTACAAACCATTTTGAATTTAGAGTTCCAAATTCATCTATCTATATAGGAGAGAACAAAGTGATACCTAAAAATAAAAACTGCTACTGTAAACGATCGCTTCAACCTAGAAGAACAAAATTTGGTGAGTCAAGTGGGATTTGTTTCCCAATCATTACCACCAAGTATCATCAAGATTGGGTGAAAAAATATTTGCTGGTATTTCGGAAACTCGTTATTTCCTTGAAGCTTGGCAACCCCTCTCAATGAAAGTGGTTTTCCACAGTGTGTGCCTAGGACTACTTGAAGAGGAAACAAACCATAGAGAAAAAACTGAGAACTCCTTTATTTTTTCAACTTTAAAAGAGCTACTACAAACCCTGTTGGATTTAGAGTTCCAAATTCATCTATCTATATAGGAGTGAACAAAGTGAAACATAAAAATAAAAACTGCTACTGTAAACGAACGCTGCAACCAAGAAGAACAAAATTTGGTGAGCCAAGTGGAATTTGTGTACTTGTCATTACCACCACGTATCATCAACATTGGGTGAAAAAATATTTTCTGGTATTTAGGAAACTCGTAATTTCTTGGAACCTTGGCAACCCCTTTCAATGAAAGTGCTTTTCCACAGTCTCTGCTTAGGGCTACATGAAGCGGAAACAAATCATAGAGACAAAACTGAGAACTCCTTTATTTTGTCAAGTTTCAAAGAGCTACTACAAACCATGTTGGATTTAGAGTTCCAAATTCATCTATATAGGAGAGACCAGTCATAAAACTAAAAAAATAAACTGCTACTGTAAACGAACGCTTCAACCTAGAAGAACAAAATTTGGTGAGTCATGTGGGATTTGTGTACCAATCATTACCACCAAGTATCATCAAGATTGTGTGAAAAAATACTTGCTGGTATTTCGGAAACTCCTTATTTCTTAGAAGCTTGGCAAACCCTCTCAATGAAAGTGGTTTTCCACAGTCTGTGCCTAGGACTACTTGAAGAGGAAACAAACCATAGAGAAAAAACTGAGAACTCCTTTATTTTGTCAACTTTCAAAGAGCTACTACAAACCATGTTGGATTTAGAGTTCCAAATTAATCTATATATATAGGAGTGAACAGAGTGAAACATAAAGATAAAAACTGCTACTGTAAACGAACGCTGCAACCTAGAAGAACAAAATTTGGTGAGCCAAGTGGAATTTGTGTACTTGTCATTACCACCACGTATCATCAACATTGGGTGAAAAAATACTTTCTGGTATTTAGGAAACTCGTAATTTCTTGGAAGCTTGGCAACCCCTTTCAATGAAAGTGCTTTTCCACAGTCTCTGATTAGGGCTACATGAAGCGGAAACAAATCATAGAGACAAAACTGAGAACTCCTTTATTTTGTCAAGTTTCAAAGAGCTACTACAAACCATGTTGGAATTAGAGTTCCAAATTCATCTATCTATATAGGAGAGAACAGAGTGAAACCCCAAAAATAAAAACTGCTACTGTAAATGAATGCTTCAACATAGAAGAAGAAAATTTGGTGAGCCAACTGGGATTTGTGTACTGATCATTACCACCAAGTATCATCAAGATTGGGTGAAAAAATATTTACTGCTATTTCGGAAACTCGTTATTTCTTAGAAGCTTGGCAACCCCTCTCAATAAAAGTGCTTTTCCACAGTCTGTGCCTAGGGCGACTTGAAGAGGAAACAAACCATAGAGACAAAACTGAGAACTCCTTTATTTTGTCAACTTTCATAGAGCTACTACAAACCATGTTGAAATTAGAGTTTCAAATTCATCTATCTATATAGGAGAGAACAGAGTGATTCCTAAAAATAAAAACTGCTACTGTAAACGAACGCTTCAACCTAGAAGAACAAAATTTGGTGAGCCAAGTGGGATTTGTGTACAGATCATTACCACCAAGTATCATCGACATTGGGTGAAAAAATATTTGCTGGTATTTCGGAAATCGTAATTTCTTGAAAGCTTCTCAACCACTTTCAATGACAGTGCTTTCCACAGTCTCTGCTTACGGCTACTTGAAGAGGAAACAAATCATAGAGACAAAACTGAGAACTCCTTTATTTTGTCAAGTTTCAAAGAGCTACTACACACTATGTTCGATTTAGAGTTCCAAATTCATCTATCTATGTAGGAGAGAACAGAGTGATACCCAAATATAAAAACTGCTACCGTAAACGACCGCTTCAACCTAGAAGAAGAAAATTTGGTGAACCAAGTGAGATTTGTGTACCGATCATTACCACCAAGTATCATCAACATGGGGTCAAAAAATATTTGCTGTTATTTCGGAAACTCGTAATTTATTGGAAGCTTGGCAAC
This sequence comes from Callospermophilus lateralis, assembly GCF_048772815.1. Lineage (NCBI taxonomy): Eukaryota > Metazoa > Chordata > Mammalia > Rodentia > Sciuridae > Callospermophilus > Callospermophilus lateralis. The sequence goes on from NW_027512904.1 coordinate 292,442, forward strand.
CCTTTCAATGGAATTGCTTTTCCACAGTCTATGCTTAGGGCGACATGAAGTCTAAACAAATCATAGACAAAACTGAGAACTCCTTTATTTTGTCAAGTTTCAAAGAGCGACTACAAACCATGTTGGATTTAGAGTCCCAATTCATCTATCTATATAAGAGAGAACAGAGTGAAACCCAAAAATAAAAACTGCTACTGTAAAGGAACGGTTCAACCTAGAAGAACACAATTTAGTGAGCCAACTGGGATTTGTGTACTGATCATTACCACCAAGTATCATCAAGATTGGGTGAAAAAATATTTGCTAGTATTTCGGAAACTTGTTCTTTCTTAGAAGCTTGGGAACCCCTCTCAATGAAAGTGCTTTTCCACACTCTCTGCCTAGGGCTACTTGAAGAGTAAACAAACCATAGAGACAAAACAGAGAACTCCTTTATTTTGTCAACTTTCAAAGAGCTATTACAAACCATGTTGGATTTTGAGTTCCAAATTCATCTATCTATATAGGAGAGAACAGAGTGAAACCTAAAAATAAAAACTTCTACTGTAAACGAAAGCTTCAACCTAGAAGAACAAAATTTGGTGAGCCAAGTGGGATTTGTGCAATTGTCATTACAACCAGGGATCATCAACATTGGGTGAAAAAATATTTGCTGGTATTTCGGAAACTCGTAATTTATTGGAAGCTTGGCAACCACTTTCAATGAAAGTGCTTTTCCACAGTCTCTGCTAGGGCTACATGAAGAGGAAACAAATCATAGAGACAAAACTGAGTACTCCTTTATTTTGTCAAGTTTCAAAGAGCTACTACAAACCATGTTGGATTTAGAGTTCGAAATTCATCTATGTATATAGGAGAGAACAGAGGGAAACTAAAAATATAAACTGCTACTGTAAACGAACGCTTCAAACAAAGAACAAAATTCGGTGAGTCAAGTGGGATTTGTGTACTGATCATTACTTCCAAGTATCATCAAGAATGGGTGAAAAATATTTGCTGGTACTTTGGAAACTTGTTATTTATTCGAAGCTTGGCAACCCCACTCAATGACAGTGCTTTTCCACAGTCTGTTCTTAGATGTACTTGAAGAGGAAACAAACCATAGAGACAAAACTGAGAACTACTTTATTTTGTCAAGTTTCAAAGAGCTACTACAAACCATGTTGGATTTACAGTTCCAAATTCATCTATCTATATAGGAGAGAACAGAGTGAAACCTAAACATAAAAACTGCCTCTGTAAAGGAACGCTTCAACCTAGAAGAACAAAATTTGGTGAGCCAAGTGGGATTTGTGGACTTGTCAATACCACCACGTATCATCAAGATTGGGTGAAAAAATATTTGCTGGTATTCGGAAACTCGTAATTTGTTGGAAGCTTGGCAAACCCTCTCAATGAAAGTGCTTTTCCACAGTCTCTGCTTCGGGCTACTTGACGCGGAAACAAATCATAGAGACAAAATGAGAACTCCTTTATTTTGTCAATGTTCAAAGAGCTACTACCAACCATGTTGGATTTAGAGTTCCAAATTCATCTATCTATATATGAGAGAAGAGAGTGAAGCCTAATATTTAAAACTGCTACTGAAAACGAACGCTTCAACATAGAAGAACAAAATTTGATGAGTCAAGTGGGATTTGTTTACCAATCATTACCACCAAGTATCATCAAGATTGGGTGAAATAATATTTGGGGTATTTCAGAAACTCGTAATTTCTTGGAAGCTTGGCAACCCCTTTCAATGAAAGTGCTTTTCCACAGTCTCTGCTTAGGGCTACATGAAGCGGAAACAAATCATAGAGACAAAACTGAGAACTCTTTTACTTTGTCCAGTTTCAAAGAGCTACTACAAACCATATTGGTTTAGAGTTCCAGATTCATCTATCCATATATGAGAGAACATAGTGAAACCTAAATATAAAAACTGCTACTGTAGACGAACGCTTCAACCTAGAAGAACAAAATTTGGTGAGCCAAGTGGGATTTGTGGACTGATCATTACCACCAAGTGTCATCAAGATTGCTTGAAAAAATATTTGCTGGTATTTCGGAAACTCGTTATTTCATGGAAGCTTGGCAACCCCTTTCAATGAAAATGCTTATCCACAGTCTGTGCCTAGGGCTACTTGAAGAGAAAACAAACCATAGAGACAAAACTGAGAACTCCTTTATTTTGTCAAGTTTCAAAGAGCCACTACAAACCATCTTGGATTTAGAGTTCAAAATTCATCTATCTATATAGCAGAGAACCGAGTGAAACCTAATCATAAAAACTGCTACTGTAGACGAACGCTTCAACCAAGAAGAACAAAATTTATCTATCCAAGTGGGATTTGTGAACTGATCATTACCACCAAGTATCATCAAGATTGGGTGAAAAAATATTTGCTGGTATTTCGGAAACTCATAATTTGTTGGAATCTTGGCAACCCCTCTCAAGGAAAGTGCTTTTCCACCGTCACTGCTTAGGGCTACTTGAAGCGGAAACAAATCATAGAGACAAAACTGAGAACTCCTTTATTTTGTCAAGTTTCAAAGAGCTACTACAAACCATGTTGGATTTAGAGTTCCAAATTCATCTATCTATATAGGAGAGAACAGAGTGAAACCTAAATATAAAAATTGCTACTGTAGACGTACGCTTCAACCTAGAAGAACAAAATTTGTTGAGCCAAGTGGGACTTGTGTACTAATCATCACCACCAATTATCATCAATATTGGGTGAAAAAATATGCTGGTATTTCGGAAACTCTTTATTTCCTAGAGGCTTGGCAACTCCTCTCAATGAAAGTGCTTTTCCACAGTCTGTGCCCAGGGCTACTTGAAGAGGAAACAAACCATAGAGACAAAACTGAGAACTCCTTTATTTTGTCAAGTTTCAAAGAGCTACTACAAACCATATTGAATTTAGAGTTCCAAATTCATCTATCCCTATACGAGAGAACAGAGTGAAACCTACATATAAAAACTGCTACTGTAGACGAACGCTTCAACCTAGAAGAACAAAATTTGGTGAGCCAAGTGGGATTTGTGGACCTGTCATTACCACCACGTATCATCAAGATTGGGTGAAAAAATATTTGCTGGTATTTCGGAAACTGTAATTTCTTGGAAGCTTGACAACCTCTCTCAATGAAAGTGCGTATCCACCGTCTGTGCCTAGGGCTACTTGAAGAGGAAACAAACCATAGAGACAAAACTGAGAACTCCTTTATTTTGTCAAGTGTCAAAGAGCTACTACAAACCATGTTGGATTTAGAGTTTGAAATTCATCTATGTATATAGCAGAGAACAGAGTGAAACCTAAATATAAAAACTGCTACTGTGGACGAATGCTTCAAAATAGAAGAACAAAATTTGGTGATCCAAGTCGGAATTGTGTACCGATCATTACCACCAAGTGTCATCAAGATTGCGCGAAAAAATATTTCCTGGTATTTTGGAAACTCGTAAATTCTTGGAAGCTTGGCAACCCCCCTCAATGAAAGTGCGTATCCACCGTCTTTGCCTAGGGCTACTTGAAGAGGAAACAAACCATAGAGACAAAACAGAGAACTCCTTTATTTTGTCAAGTTTCAAAGAGCTACTACAAACCATGTTAGATTTAGTGTTCCAAATTCATCTATCTATATAGGAGAGATCAGAGTGGAACCTAAATATAAATATTGCTACTGTAGACGAACGCTTCAACCTAGGTGAACATAATTTGGTGAGCCAAGTGGGATTTGTGGACTGATCATCCCCACCAAGTATTATCAAGATTGGGTGAAAAAATATTTGCTGGTATTTCGAAAACTCGTAATTTCTTGGAAGCTTGGCAACCCCTCTCAATGAAAATGCTTTTCCACAGTCTCTGCTTAGGGCTACATGACGCGGAAACAAATCATAGAGACAAAATGAGAACTCCTTTATTTTATCAAGTTTCAAAGAACTACTACAAACCATGTTGGATTTAGAGTTCCAAATTCATCTATCTATATAGGAGAGAACAGAGTGAAGCCTAAAAATAAAAACTGCTACTGAAAACGAACGCTTCAACATAGAAGAACAAAATTTGGTGAGTCAAGTGGGATTTGTGAACCGATGGTAAACACCAAGTATCATCAAGATTGGGTGAAAAAATATTTGCTAGTATTTTGGAAATTCGTAATTTGTTGGAACCTTGGCAATAACTCTGAAGGAAAGTGCTTTTTCACAGTCACTGCTTAGGGCTCCTTGAAGCGGAAACAAATCATAGAGAAAAAACTGAGAACTCTTTTATTTTGTCAAGTTTCAAAGAACTACTACAAACCATGTTGGATTTAGAGTTCCAAATTCATCTATCTATATAGGAGAGAACAGAGTGAAACCTAAAGATAAAAATTGCTGCTGTAGACGAACGCTTCAACCTAGAAGAACAAAATTTGGTGAGCCAAGTGGGATTTGTGTGCTAATCATCACCACCAAGTATCATCAAGATTGGGTGAAAAAATATTTGCTGGTATTTCGGAAACTCGTTATTTCTTGGAAGCTTGGCAACCCATCTCAATGAAAGTGCGTATCCACCGTCTGTGCCTAGGGCTACTTGAAGAGGAAACAAACCATAGAGACAAAACAGAGAACTCCTTTATTTTGTCAAGTTTCAAAGAGCCACTACAAACCATGTTGGATTTAGAGTTCCAAATTCATCTATCTGTATAGCAGAGAACAGAGTGAAACCTAAACATAAAAACAGCTACTGTAGACGAACGCTTCAACCAAGAAGAACAAAATTTGGTGATCCAAGTGGGATTTGTGAACTGATCATTACCACCAAGTGTCATCAAGATTGCATGAAAAAATATTTGCTGGTATTTCGGAAACTCGTTATTTCTTAGAAGCTTGGCACCCCCACTCAATGACAGTGCTTTTCCACAGTCTGTTCCTAGGGGTACTTGAAGAGGAAACAAACCATAGAGACAAAACAGAGAACTACTTTATTTTGTCAAGTTTCAAAGAGCTACTACAAACCATGTTGGATTTAGAGTTCCAAATTCATCTATCTATATAGGAGAGAACAGAGTGAAACCTAAACATAAAAACTGCTACTGTATACGAACGCTTCAACCTAGAAGAACAAAATTTGGTGAGCCAAGTGGAATTTGTGGACTTGTCAATACCACGACGTATCATCAAGATTGGGTGAAAAAATATTTGCTGGTATTTCGGAAACTCGTTATTTCTTGGAAGCTTGGCAACCCCTTTCAATGAAAGTGATTTTCCACAGTCTCTGCTTAATGCTACATGAAGCGGAAACAAATCATACAGACAAAACTGAGAACTCCTTTATTTTGTCAATGTTCAAAGAGCTACTACAAACCATGTTGGATTTAGAGTTCCAAATTCATCTATCTATATAGGAGAGAACAGAGTAAAGCCTAATAATTAAAACTGCTACTGAAAACGAACGCTTCAACATAGAAGAACAAAATTTGGTGAGTCAAGTGGGATTTGTGAACCGATCGTAAACACCAAGTATCATCAAGATTGGGTGAAAAAATATTTGCTGGTATTTCGGAGACTCGTAATTTGTTGGAAGCTTGGCAAACCCTCTCAATGAAAGTGCTTTTCCACAGTCTCTGCTTCGGGCTACTTGACGCGGAAACAAATCATAGAGACAAAATGAGAACTCCTTTATTTTGTCAAGGTTCAAAGAGCTACTGCAAACCATGTTGGATTTAGAGTTCCAAATTAATCTATCTATATAGGAGAGAACAGAGTGAAGCCTAAAGATAAAAACTGTTACTGGAAACGAACGCTTCCACCTAGAAGAACAAAATTTGGTGAGACACGTGGGATTTGTGTACTTGTCCTTACCACCAAGTATCATCAAGATTGGGTGAAAAAATATTTGGGGGTATTTCGGAAACTCGTAATTTCTTGGAAGCTTGGCAACCCCTTTCAATGAAAGTGCTTTTCCACAGTCTCTGCTTAGGGCTACATGAAGCGGAAACAAATCATAGAGACAAAACTGAGAAAACTTTTACTTTGTCTTGTTTCAAAGAGCTACTACAAACCATATTGGTTTAGAGTTCCAAATTTATCTATCTATATAGGAGAGAACAGAGTGAAACCTAAATATAAAAATTGCTACTGTAGACGAACGCTTCAACCTAGAAGAACAAAATTTTTTGAGCCAAGTGGGATTTGTGTACTAATCATCACCACCAAGTATCATCAAGATTGGGTGAAAAAATATGCTGGTATTTCGGAAAAACTTTATTTTTTAGAAGCTTGGCAACCCATCTCAATGAAAGTGTTTTTCCACAGTCTGTGCCTAGGGCTACTGAAGAGGAAACAAACCATAGAAACAAAACTGAGAACTCCTTTATTTTGTCAAGTTAAAAAGTCTACTAAAAACCATATTGAATTTAGAGTTCCAAATTCATCTATCCGTATAGGAGAGAACAGAGTGAAACCTAAATATAAAAACTGCTACTGTAGACAAACGCTTCAACCTAGAAGAACAAAATTTGGTGAGCCAAGTGGGAGTTGTTGACTGATCATTACCACCAAGAGTCATCAAGATTGCGTGAAAAAATATTTGCTGGAATTTCGGAAACTCGTTATTTCTTAGAAGCTTGGCAACCCAACTCAATGAAAGTGAGTATCCACAGTCTGTTCTTAGGGGTACTTGAAAAGGAAACAAACCATAGAGACAAAACTGAGAACTCCTTTATTTTGTCAAGTTTCAAAGACCTACTACAAACCATGTTGGATTTAGAGTTCCAAATTCATCTATCTATATAGGAGAGAACAGAGTGAATCCTAAACATAAAAACTGCTACTGAAAACGAACGCTTCAACATAGAAGAACAAAATTTGTTGAGCCAAGTGGGATTTGTGTACCGATCATTACCACCAAGTATCATCAAGATTGGGTGAAAAAATATTTGCTGGTATTTCAGAAACTCGTTATTTCTTAGAAGCTTGGCGACCCCTCTCAATGAAAGTTCTTTTCCACAGTCTGTGCCAGGGCTACTTGTAGAGGAAACAAACCATAGAGACAAAACTGAGAACTCCTTTATGTTGTCAAGTTTCAAAAAGCTACTACAAACCATGTTGGATTTTGAGTTCCAAATTCATCTATCTATATAGGAGAGAACAGAGTGAAACCTAAAATTAAAAACTGCTAGTGAAAACGAACTCATCAAACTAGAAGAACAAAATTTGGTGAGTCAAGTGGGATTTGTGTACCGATCATTACCACCAAGTATCATCAAGTTTGGGTGAAAAAATATTTGCTAGTTTCGGAAACTCGTAATTTCTTGGAAGCTTGGCAACCCCTCTGAATGAAAGTGCGTTTGCACCGTCTGTGCCGAGTGCTACTGGAAGAGGAAAAAAACCATAGAGACAAAACTGAGAACTCCTTTATTTTCTCAAGTTTCAAAGAGCTACTACAAACCATGTTGGATTTAGAGTTCCAAATTCATCTATCTATATAGCAGAGAACAGAGTGAAACCTAAATATAAAAACTGTTCTAGTAGACGAATGCTTCAACTTAGAAGAAAAAAATTTGATGAGCCAAGTGGGATTTGTGTACTCATCATTATCACCAAGTATCATCAGCATTGGGTGAAAAAATATTTGCTGGTATTTCGGAAACTCGTATTTTCTTGGAAGCTTGTCAACCCCTCACAATGAAAGTGCTTTTCCACAGTCAGTGCCTAGGGCTATTTGAAGAGGAAACCATCCATAGAGACAAAAATGAGAACTCCTTTATATTCGCAAGTTTCAAAGAGCTACTACAAACCATGTTGGATTTAGAGTTCCAAATTCATCTATCTATATAGGAGTGAACAGTGTGAAACCTAAAGATAAAAACTGTTACTGGAAACGAACGCTTCCACCTAGAAGAACAAAATTTGGAGAGACACGTGGGATTTGTGTACTTGTCCTTACCACCAAGTATCATCAAGATTGGGTGAAAAATATTTGCTGGTATTTCGGAAACTCGTTATTTCTTAGAAGCTTGGCAACCCCTCTCAATGAAAATGCTTTTAAACAGTCTGTGCCAGGGCTACTTAAAGAGGAAACAAGCCAGTGAGACAAAACTGAGAACTCCTTTATTTTGTCAAGTTTCAAAGAGCTACTACAAACCATGTTGGATTTAGAGTTCCAAATTCATCTATCTATATAGGAGATAACAGAGTGAAACCTAAAAATAAAAACTGCTACTTAAAACGAACGCATCAACCTAGAAGAATAAAATTTGATGAGTCAAATGGGATTTGTGTACCAATCATTACCACCAAGTATCATCAAGAATGGGTGAAAAAATATTTGGGGGTATTTCGGAAACTCGTATTTCTTGGAAGCTTGGCAACCCCTCTCAATGAAGTGCTTTTCCACCGTCTGTGCCCAGGGCTACTGGAAGAGGAAACAAACCATAGACACAAAACTGAGAACTCCTTTATTTTGTCAAGTTTCAAAGAGCTACTACAAACCATGTTGGATTTAGAGTTCCAAATTTATCTATCTGTATAGGAGAGAACAGAGTGAAACCTAAAAATAAAAACTGCTACTGTAAAGGAACGCATCACCCTAGTAGAACAAAATTTGGTGAGTGAAGTGGGATTTGTGTACAGATCATTACCACCAAGTATCATCAAGATTGGGTGAAAAAATATTTGCTGGTATTTCGGAAACTCGTAATTTCTTGGAAGCTTGTCATCCCCTCTCAATGAAAGTGCTTTTCCACAGTCAGTGCCTAGGGCTACTTGAAGAGGAAACCATCCATAGGGACAAAACTAAGAACTTGTTTATTTTGTCAAGTTTCAAAGAGCTACTACAAACCATGTTTGGAGTTAGAGTTCCAAATTCATCTATCTATATAGGAGTGAACAGAGTGAAACCTAAAAATAAAAACTGTTACTGGAAACGAACGCTTCACCTAGAAGAACAAAATTTAGTGAGACAAGTGGGATTTGTGTACCGATCATTACCACCAAGTATCATCAAGATTGGGTGAAAATATATTTGCTGGTATTTTGGAAACTCGTAATTTCTTGGAAGCTTGGCAACCCCTCTCAATGAAAGTGCTTTTCCGCAGTCAGTGCCTAGGGCTACTTGAAGAGGAAACAATCCATAGAGACAAAACTAAGAACTCCTTTATTTTGTCAAGTTTCAAAGAGCTACTACAAATCATGTTGGAGTTAGAGTTCATAATTCATCTATCTATATAGGAGAGAACAGAGTGAAACCTAAAATTAAAAACTGCTACTGAAAACGAACGCATCAACCTAGAAGAACAAAATTTGGTGAGTCAAGTGGGATTTGTTTACCGATCATTACCACCAAGTATCATCAAGTTTGGGTGAAAAAATATTTGCTGGTTTCGGAAACTCGTAATTTCATGGAAGCCTTGGCAACCCCTCTCAATGAAAGTGCGTTTCCACCGTCTGTGCCCAGGGCTACTGGAAGAGGAAACAAACCATAGAGACAAAACTGAGAACTCCTTTATTTTCTCAAGTTTCAAAGAGCTACTACAAACCATGTTGGATTTAGAGTTCCAAATTCATCTATCTATATAGCAGAGAACAGAGTGAAACCTAAATATAAAAACTGTTCTAGTAGACGAATGCTTCAACTTAGAAGAAAAAAATTTGATGAGCCAAGTGGGATTTGTGTACTCATCATTATCACCAAGTATCATCAACATTGGGTGAAAATATATTTGCTGGTATTTCAGAAACTCGTTATTTCTTAGAAGATTGGCAACCCCTCTCAATGAAAGTGCTTTTCTACAGTCTGTGCCTAAGGCTACTTGAAGAGGAAACAAATCATAGAGACAAAACTGAGAACTCCTTTATTCTGTCAAGTTTCAAAGAGCTACTACAAACTATGTTGGATTTAGAGTTCCAAATTCATCTATCTTTATAGCAGAGAACAGAGTGAAACCTAAATATAAAAACTGCTACTGTAGACGAACGCTTCAACCTAGAAGAACAAAATTTGGTGAGCCAAGTGGGATTTGTGTACCGATCATTACCACAAAGTATCATCAAGATTGGGTGAAAAAATATTTGCTGGTATTTCGGAAACTCGTAATTTCTTTAGAGCTTGGCAACCCCTCTCAATGAAAGTGCTTTTCCACAGTCTCTGCTTAGGGCTACTTGAAGTGGAAACAAATCATAGAGACAAAACTGAGAACTCCTTTTTTTGGTAAAGTTTCAAAGAGCTACGACAAACCATGTTGGATTTAGAGTTGCAAATTGATCTATCAATATAGGAGAGAACAGAGTGAAACCTAAAAATAACAACTGCTACTGTAGACGAATGCTTCAACCTAGAAGAACAAAATTTGGTGAGCAAAGTGGATTTTTGTACTTGTCCTTACTACCAAGTATCATCAAATTGGGTGAAAAAATATTTGCTGGTATTGCGGAAACTCGTTATTTCTTAGAAGCTTGGCAACACCTCTCAATGAAAATGCTTTTACACAGTGTGTGCCAGGGCTACTTGAAGAGGAAACAAGCTAGTGAGACAAAACTGAGACCTCCTTTATTTTGTCAAGTTTCAAAAGAGCTACTACAAACCATGTTGGATTTAGAGTTCCAAATTCGTCTATCTATATAGGAGAGAACAGAGTGAAACCTAAAAATAAAACTGCTACTGAAAACGAACGCATCAACCTAGAAGAATACAAATTGGTGAGTCAAGTGGGATTTGTGTACCCATCATTACCACGAAGTATCATCAAGATTGGGTGAAAAAATATTTGGGGGTATTAAGGAAACTCGTAATTTCTTGGAAGCTTGGCAACCACTCTCAATGAAAGTACTTTTCCACCGTCTGTGCCCAGGGCTACTGGAAGAGAAAACAAACCATAGAGACAAAACTGAGAACTCCTTTATTTTGTCAAGTTTCAAAGAGCTACTACAAACCATGTTGGATTTAGAGTTCCAAATTAATCTATCTGTATAGGAGAGAACAGTGTGAAACCTAAAAATAAAAACTGCTACTGTAAACGAACACATCAACCTAGAAGAACAAAATTTGGTGAGTCAAGTGGGATTTGTGTTCCGATCATTACCACCAAGTATCATCAAGATTGGGTGAAAAAATATTTGCTGGAATTTCGGAAACTCATAATTTCTTGGAAGCTTGGCAACCCCTCTCAATGAAAGTGCTTTTCCACAGTCAGTGCCTAGGCTACTTGAAGAGTATACAATCCATAGAGACAAAACTAAGAACTCTTTTATTTTGTCAAGTTTCAAAGAGCTACTACAAACCATGTTGGATTTAGAGTTCCAAATTCATCTATCTATATAGGAGAGAACAGAGTGAAACCTAAAAATTAAAAACTCTTACTGTAAACGAACGCTTCAACCTAGAAGAACAAAATTGGAGAACCAAGTGGGATTTGGGTACTGATCATTACCACCAAGTATCATCAAGATTCGGTGAAAAAATATTTGCTGGTATTTCGGAAACTCATTTTTTCTTAGAAGCTTGGCAACCCCTCTCAATGAAAGTCCATTTCCACAGTCTGTGCCTAAGACTACTTGAAGAGGAAACAAAACATAATGACAATACTGAGAACTTCTTTATTTTGTCAAGATTAAAAGAGCTACAGCAAACCATGTTGGATTTAGAGTTCCAAATTCATCTATCTATATAGGTGAAAACAGAGGGAAACCTAAATATAAAAACTGCTACAGTAGACGAACGCTTCAACCTAGAAGAACAAAATTTGGTGAGCCAAGTGGGATTTGTGTACCGATCAATACCACCAAGTATCATGAATATTGGATGTAAAAATATTTGCTGGTATTTCGGAAACTGGTAATTTCTTCGAAGCTTGGCAACCCCTCTCAATCAAAGTGCTTTTCCACAGTCTCTGTTTAGGGCTACATGAAGCGGAAACAAATCATAGAGACAAAACTGAGAAATCCTTTCTTTTGTCAAGTTTCAAAGACCTACTACAAACCATGTTGGATTTAGAGTAACAAATTCATCTATCCGTATAGGAGAGAACAGAGAGAAAACTAAATATAAAAACTGCTACTGTAGACGAACGCTTCAACCTAGAAGAACAAAATTTGGTGAGACAAGTGGAATTTGTGTACTTGTCCTTACCACCAAGTATCATCAAGATTGGCTGAAAAAATATTTGCTGGTACTTTGGAAACTTGTTATTTATTCGAAGCTTGGCAACACCTCTCAATGAAAGTGCTTTTCCACAGTCTGTGCCTTGGCTACTTGAAGAGGAAACAAACCACAGAGAAAAAACTGAGAACTCCTTTATTTTGTCAAGTTTCAAAGAGCTACTACAAACCATGTTGGATTTAGAGTTCCAAATTCAACTATCCATATAGGAGAGAACAGAGTGAAACCTAAAATTAAAACTGCTACTGAAAACGAACGCATCAACCTAGAAGAACAAAATTTGGTGAGTCAAGTGGGATTTGTGTTCCGATCATTACCACCAAGTATCATCAAGATTGGGTGAAAAAATATTTGCTGGTATTTTGGAAACTCATAATTTCTTGGAAGCTTGGCAACCCCTCTCAATGAAAGTGCGTTTCCACAGTCAGTGCCTAGGGCTACTTGAAGATGAAACAATCCATAGAGACAAAACTAAGAACTCCTTCATTTTGTCAAGTTTCAAACAGCTACTACAAACCATGTTGCATTTAGAGTTCCAAATTCATCTATCTATTTTGGAGAGAACAGAGTGAAACCTAAAAGTAAAAACTGCTACTGTAAAAGAACGCATCAACCTAGAAGAACAAAATTTGGTGAGTCAAGTGGGATTTGTGTACCGATCATTACCACCAATATCATCTAGATTGGTTGAAAAAATATTTGCTGGTATTTCGGAAACTCGTAAATTCTTGGAAGCTTGGAAACCCCTCTCAATGAAAGTGCTTTTCCACAGTCAGTGCCTAGCGCTACTTGAAGAGGAAACAATCCATTGAGACAAAACTAAGAACTCCTTTATTTTGTCAAGTTTCAAAGAGCTACTACAAACCATGTTGGATTTAGGGTTCCAAATTAATCTATCTGTATAGGAGAGAACAGAGTGAAACCTAAAAATAAAAACTGTTACTGTCAACGAACGCTTCAACCTAGAAGAACAAAATTTGGTGAGCCAAGTGGGATTTGTGTACCGATCAATACCTCCAAGTATCATGAATATCGGATGAAAAAATATTTGCTGGTATTTCGGAAACTCGTAATTTCTTGGAAGCTTGGCAACCCCTCTCAATCAAAGTGCTTTTCCACAGTCTCTGCATAGGGCTACATGAAGCGGAAACAAATCATAGAGACAAAACTGAGAAATCCTTTCTTTTGTCAAGTTTCAAAGAGCTACTACAAACCATGTTAAATTTAGAGTTCCAAATTCATCTATCCGTATAGGAGAGAACGGATAGAAAACTAAATATAAAAACTGCCACTGTAGACGAACGCTTCAACCTAGAAGAACAAAATTTTGTGAGACAAATGGAATTTGTGTACTTGTCCTTACTACCAAGTATCATCAAGATTGGGTGAAAAAATATTTGCTGGTACTTTGGAAACTCGTTATTTATTCGAAGTTTGGCAACACCTCTCAATGAAAGTGCTTTTCCACAGTCTGTGCCTTGTTTACTTGAAGAGGAAACAAACCATAGAGACAAAACTGAGAACTCCTTTATTTTGTCAAGTTTCAAAGAGCTACTACAAACCATGTTGGATTTAGAGTTCCAAATTCATCTATCTATATAGAAGAGAACAGAGTGAAACCTAAAAGTAAAAACTGCTACTGTAAACGAACGCATCAACCTAGAAGAACAAAATTTGGTGAGTTAAGTGGGATTTTTGTACCGATCATTACCAGACAATATCATCAAGATTGGTTGTAAAAATATTTGCTGGTATTTCGGAAACTCGTTATTTCTTGGAAGCTTGGCAACCCCTCTCAATGAAAGTGCTTTTCCACAGTCAGTGCCTAGGGCTACTTGAAGAGGAAACAATCCATAGAGACAAAACTAAGAACTCCTTTATTTTGCCAAGTTTCAAAGAGCTACTACAAACCATGTTGGATTTAGAGTTCCAAATTCATCTATATATAGAGCAGAGAACACAGTGAAACCTAAATATAAAAACTGCTACTGTAGACGAAAGCTTCAACCTAGAAGAACAAAATTTGGTGAGCCAAGTGGGATTTGTGTACTGATCATCACCATCAAGTATAATCAAGATTGGGTGAAAAAATATTTGTTGGTATTTCGGAAAACCTTTATTTCTTAAAAGCTTGGCAACACCTCTCAATGAAAGTGCTTTTCCACAGTCTGTGCCTAGGGCTACTTGAAGAGGAAACAAACCATAGAGACAAATCTGAGAATTCTTTTATTTTGTTAAGTTTCAAAGTGCTACTACAAACCATGATGGATTTAGAGTTCCAAATTCATCTATCTATATAGCAGAGAACAGAGTGAAACCTAAAAATAAAAACTGCTACTGTAGACGAACGCTTCAACCTAGAAGAAGGAAATTTGGTGAGCAAAGTGGGATTTGTCTACCGATCATTCCCACCAAGTATCATCAAGATTGGGTGTAAAAATATTTGCTCATATTTTGGAAACTCGTAATTTCTTGGATGCTTGGCAACCCCTCTCAATGAAAGTGCTTTTTCACAGTCTGTGCCTAGCACTACTTGAACAGGAAACAAAATATAGACAAAAAACTGAGAACTACTTTGTTTTGTCAAGTTTCAAAGAGCTACTGCAAACCATGTTGGATTTAGAAATCCAAATTCATCTATCTATATAGGAGAGAACAGAGGGAAACCTAAATATAAAAACTGCTACAGTAGACGAACGCTTCAAACTAGCAGAACAAAATTTGGTGAGCCAAGTGGGATTTGTGTACCGATCAATACCACCAAGTATCATGAATATTGGGTGAAAAAATATTTGCTGGTGTTTCGGAAACTTGTAATTTCTTGGAAGCTTGGCAACCCCTCTCAATGAAAGTGCTTTTCCACAGTCTCTGCTTAGGGCTACTTGAAGCGGAAACAAATCATAGAGACAAAACCGAGAACTCCTTTATTTTCTCAAGTTTCAAAGAGCTACTAAAAACTATATTGGTTTTAGAGTTCCAAATTCATCTGTCTATATAGGAGAGAACAGAGGGAAACCTAAATATAAAAACTGCTACTGAACACGAATGCTTCAAACAAGAAGAATAAAATTTGGTGAGCCAAGTGGAATTTGTGTACTGATCATTACCACAAATTATCACAAGATTGGGTGAAAAAATATTTGCTGGCATTTTGAAAACTCTTAATTTCTTGGAAGCTTGGCAACCCCTCTCAATGAAAGTGCTTTTCCACAGTCTCTGCTTTGTGCTAATTGAAGCGGAAACAAATCATAGAGACAAAACTGAGAACTCCTTTATTTTGTCAACTTTCAAAGAGCTACTACAAACGATATTGGATTCAGAGTTCCAAATTCATCTGTCTATATAGGAGAGAACAGAGTGAAACCTAAATATAAAAACTGCTACTGAAAACAAACGCTTCAACCTAGAATTACAAAATTTGGTGAGCCAAGTGGGATTTGTGTACTGATCATTACCACCAAGTATCATCAAGATTCGGTGAAAAAATATTTGCTGGTATTACAGAAACTCCTTATTTCTTAGAAGCTTGGCAACCCCTCTCAATGAAAGTGCTTTTCCATAGTCAGTGCCTAGGACTACTTGAACAGGAAACAAAACATAGAGGCAAAACTGAGAACTACTTTATTTTGTCAAGTTTCAAAGAGCTACTACAAACCATGTTGGATTTAGAGTTCCAAATTCATCTATCTATATAGCAGAGAATAGAGTGAAACCTAAATATAAAAACTGCTACTGTAGACGAACACTTCAACATAGAAGAAGAAAATTTGGTGAGCCAAGTGGGATTTGTGTACCGATCATTACCACCAAGTATCTTCAAGATTGGGTGTAAAAATATTTGCTGGTATTTCGGAAACTCGTAATTTCTTGGAAGCTTGGCAACCCCTCTCAATGAAAGTGCTTTTCCACAGTCTCTGCCTAGGACTACTTGAAGAGGAAACAAAACATAGAGACAAAACTGAGAATTTATTTATTTTGTCAAGTTTCAAAGAGCTACTACAAACCATGTTGGATTTAGAGTTCCAAATTCATCTATCTATATAGGAGAGAACTGAGTGAAACCTAAATATAAAAACTGCTATTGTAAACAAACGCTTCAACTTAGAAGAACAAAATTTGGTGAGCCAAGTGGGATTTGTGTACTGATCATTACCACCAAGTATCATCAAGATTCGGTGTAAAAATATTTGATGGTATTTCGGAAACTCGTTATTTCTTAGAAGCTTGGCAACCCCTCTCAATGAAAGTGCTTTTCCACAGTCTGTGCCTAGGACTACTTGAACAGGAAACAAAACATAGAGACAAAACTGAGAACTACTTTATTTTGTCAAGTTTCAAAGAGCTACTGCAAACCATGTTGGATTAGGAGATCCAAATTCATCTATCTATATGGGAGAGAACAGAGGGAAACATAAATATAAAAACTGCTACAGTAGACGAACGCTTCAAACTAGCCGAACAAAATTTGGTGAGCCAAGTGGGATTTGTGTACCGATAAATACCACCAAGTATCATGAATATTGGGTGAAAAAATATTTGCTGGTGTTTCGGAAACTCGTAATTTCTTGGAAGCTTGGCAACCCCTATCAATGAAAGTGCTTTTTCACAGTCTCTGCTTAGGGCTACTTGAAGCAGAAACAAATCATAGAGACAAAACTGAGAACTCCATTATTTTGTGAAGTTTCAAAGAGCTACTACAAACCATGTTGGATTTAGAGTTCCAAATTCATCTGTCTATATAGGAGAGAACTGAGTGAAACCTAAATATAAAAACTGCTACTGTAAACAAACGCTTCAACATAGAAGTACAAAATTTGGTGAGCCATGTGGGATTTGTGTACTGATCATTACCACCAAGTATCATCAAGATTCGGTCAAAAAATATTTGCTGGTATTTCGGAAACTCGTTATTTCTTAGAAGCTTGGCAACCCCACTCAATGAAAGTGCTTTTCCACACTCTGTGCCTAAGTCTACTGAAGAGTAAACAAAACATAGAGACAAAACTGAGAACTACTTTATTTTGTCAAGTTTCAAAGAGCTACTGCAAAACATGTTGGATTTAGAGTTCCAAATTCATTTATCTATATAGGAGACAACAGAGGAAAACCTAAATATATAAACTGCAACAGAAGACGAACGCTTCAACCTAGAAGAACAAAATTTGGTGAGCCAACGGGGATTTGTGTACTGATCATTACCACCAATTATCATCAACATTGGGGAAAAAAATGTTTGCTGTTATTTCGGACACTCGTTATTTCTTAGAAGCTTGGCAAACCCTCTCAATGAGAGTGCTTTTCCACCGTCTTTGCCTAGGGCTACTTGAAGAGGAAACAAACCATAGAGACAAAACTGAGAAATCCTTTATTTTCTCAAGTTTCAAAGAGCTACTACAAACCATATTGGATTTAGAGTTCCAAATTCATCTGTCTATATAGGTGAGAACAGAGTGAAACCTAAATATAAAAACTGCTACTGAAAACAATCCCTTCAAATTAGAAGAACAAAATTTGGTGAGCCAAGTGGGATTTGTGTACTGATCATTACCACCAAGTATCATCAAGATTCGGTGTGAAAATATTTGCTGGTTTTTGAGAAAATCGTTATTTCTTAGAAGCTTGGCAACCCCTCTCAATGAAAGGGCTTTTCCACAGTCTGTGCCTAGGACTACTTGAACAGGAAACAAAACATAGAGACAAAACTGAGAACTACATTATTTTGTCAAGTTTCAAAGAGCTACTGCAAACCATGTTGGATTTAGAGTTCCAAATTCATCTATCTATATAGGAGAGAACTGAGTGAAACCTAAATATAAAAACTGCTACTGTAAACAAACGCTTCAACTTAGAAGAACAAAATTTGGTGAGCCAAGTGGGATTTGTGTACTGATCATTACCACCAAGTATCATCAAGATTCGGTGTAAAAATATTTGATGGTATTTCGGAAACTCGTTATTTCTTAGAAGCTTGGCAACCCCTCTCAATGAAAGTGCTTTTCCACAGTCTGTGCCTAGGACTACTTGAACAGGAAACAAAACATAGAGACAAAACTGAGAACTACTTTATTTTGTCAAGTTTCAAAGAGCTACTGCAAACCATGTTGGATTAGGAGATCCAAATTCATCTATCTATATGGGAGAGAACAGAGGGAAACATAAATATAAAAACTGCTACAGTAGACGAACGCTTCAAACTAGCCGAACAAAATTTGGTGAGCCAAGTGGGATTTGTGTACCGATAAATACCACCAAGTATCATGAATATTGGGTGAAAAAATATTTGCTGGTATTTCGGAAACTCGTAATTTCTTGGAAGCTTGGCAACCCCTATCAATGAAAGTGCTTTTTCACAGTCTCTGCTTAGGGCTACTTGAAGCAGAAACAAATCATAGAGACAAAACTGAGAACTCCATTATTTTGTGAAGTTTCAAAGAGCTACTACAAACCATGTTGGATTTAGAGTTCCAAATTCATTTGTCTATATAGGAGAGAACTGAGTGAAACCTAAATATGAAAACTGCTACTGTAAACAAACGCTTCAACATAGAAGTACAAAATTTGGTGAGCCATGTGGGATTTGTGTACTGATCATTACCACCAAGTATCATCAAGATTCGGTCAAAAAATATTTGCTGGTATTTCGGAAACTCGTTATTTCTTAGAAGCTTGGCAACCCCACTCAATGAAAGTGCTTTTCCACACTCTGTGCCTAAGTCTACTGAAGAGTAAACAAAACATAGAGACAAAACTGAGAACTACTTTATTTTGTCAAGTTTCAAAGAGCTACTGCAAACCATGTTGGATTTAGAGTTCCAAATTCATTTATCTATATAGGAGACAACAGAGGAAAACCTAAATATATAAACTGCAACAGAAGACGAACGCTTCAACCTAGAAGAACAAAATTTGGTGAGCCAACGGGGATTTGTGTACTGATCATTACCACCAATTATCATCAACATTGGGGAAAAAAATGTTTGCTGTTATTTCGGACACTCGTTATTTCTTAGAAGCTTGGCAAACCCTCTCAATGAGAGTGCTTTTCCACCGTCTTTGCCTAGGGCTACTTGAAGAGGAAACAAACCATAGAGACAAAACTGAGAAATCCTTTATTTTCTCAAGTTTCAAAGAGCTACTACAAACCATATTGGATTTAGAGTTCCAAATTCATCTGTCTATATAGGTGAGAACAGAGTGAAACCTAAATATAAAAACTGCTACTGAAAACAATCCCTTCAAATTAGAAGAACAAAATTTGGTGAGCCAAGTGGGATTTGTGTACTGATCATTAGGACCAAGTATCATCAAGATTCGGTGTGAAAATATTTGCTGGTTTTTGAGAAAATCGTTATTTCTTAGAAGCTTGGCAACCCCTCTCAATGAAAGGGCTTTTCCACAGTCTGTGCCTAGGACTACTTGAACAGGAAACAAAACATAGAGACAAACTGAGAACTACATTATTTTGTCAAGTTTCAAAGAGCTACTGCAAACCATGTTGGATTTAGAGTTCCAAATTCATCTATCTATTTAGGAGAGAACAGAGGGAAACCTAAATATAAAAACTGCTACTGTAGACGAACACTTCAACCTAGCAGAACAAAGTTTGGTGAGACAAGTGGGATTTGTGTACTGATCAATACCACCAAGTATCATGAATTTTGGGTGAAAATATATTTGCTGGTACTTCGGAAACTCGTAATTTCTTGGAAGCTTGGAAACCCCTCTCAATGAAAGTGCTTTTCCACAGTCTCTGCTTAGGGCTACTTGAAGCGGAAACAAATCATAGAGACAAAACTGAGAACTCCTGTATTTTGTCAAGTTTCAAAGAGCTACTACAAACCATGTTGGATTTAGGGTTCAAAATTCATCTATCTATATAGGAGAGAACAGAGTGAAACCTAAAAATAAAAACTGCTACTGTAAACGCTTCAACATAGAAGAACAAATTTTGGTGAGACTAGTGGGATTTGTGTACTGATCATTACCAACACGTATCATCAAGATTCGGTGAAAAAATATTTGCTGGTATTTCGGAAACACGTTATTTCTTTGAAGCTTGGTAACCCCTCTCAATGAAAGTGCTTTTCCACAGTCTGTGCCTAGGACTACTTGAAGAGTAAACAAAACATAGACATAAAACTGAGAACTACTTTATTTTGTCAAGTTTCAAAGAGCTACTGCAAACCATGTTGGATTTAGAGTTCCAAATTCATCTATCTATTTAGGAGAGAACAGAGGGAAACCTAAATATAAAAACTGCTAAGGTACATGAACGCTTCAACCTAGATTAACAAAATTTGGTGAGCCAAGTGGGATTTGTGTGCTGAGCACTACCATCAAGTTTCATCAACATTGGTTGAAAAAATATTTGCTGGAATTTCGGAAACTCGTTATTTCTTCGAAGTATGGCAACCCCTCTCAATGAAAGTGCTTTTCCACCGTCTGTGCCTAGGGCTACTTGAAGAGGATACAAATCATAGGGACAAAACTGAGAACTTTTTTATTTTGTCAAGTTTCAAAGAGCTACTACAAATGATGATGGATTTAGAGTTCCAAATTCATCTATCTATATAGCAGAGAACAGAGTGAAACCTAAATATAAAAACTGCTACTGTAGACGAACGCTTCAACCTAGCCCAACAAAATTTGGTGAGCCAAGTGGGATTTGTGTACCGATCAACACCACCAAGTATCATGAATATTGGGTGAAAAAATATTTGCTGGTATTTCGGAAACTCATAATTACTTGGAAGCTTGGCAACCCCTCTCAATGAAAGTGCTTTTCCACAGTCTCTGCTTAGGGCTTCTTGAAGTGGAAACAAATCATAGAGACAAAACCGAGAACTCCTTTATTTTGTCAAGTTTCAAAGAGCTACTACAAACCATGTTGGATTTAGAGTTCCAAATTTATCTATCTATATAGGAGAGAACAGAGTGAAACCTAAAAATAAAAACTGCTACTGAAAAGGAACGCATCAACCTAGAAGAACAAAATTTGGTGAGTCAAGTGGGATTTGTGTACCGATATTACAACCAAGTAACATCAAGATTGGTTGAAAAAATATTTGCTGGTATTTCGGAAACTCGTAATTTCTTGGAAACTTGGCAACCCCTCTCAATGAAAGTGCTTTTCCACAATCTCTGCTTAGGGCTACTTGAAGAGGAAACAAAACATAGAGACAAAACGGAGAAATACTTTATTTTGTCAATTTCAAAGAGTTACTACAAAGCATGTTGGATTTAGTGTTCCAAATTCATCTATCTATATAGCAGAGAATAGAGTGAAACCTAAATATAAAAACTGCTACTGTAGACGAACCTTTCAACCTCGAAGAACATTATTTGGTGAGCCAAGTGGGACTTGTGTAGTGATCATTACCACCAAGTATCATCAAGATTCGGTGAAAAAATATTTGCTGGCATTTCAAAATCCTTATTTCAAAGAAGCTTGGCAACCCCTCTCAATGAAAGTGCTTTTCCACTGTCTGCCTAGGTCTACTTTAAGAGGAAAAAAACCATAGAGACAAAACTGAAAACTGCTTTATTTTTTCAAGTTTCAAAGAGCTACTACAAACCATGTTGGATTTAGAGTTCCAAGTTCATCTATCTATATAGCAGAGAAAAGAGGGAAACGTAAATATAAAAACTGCTACTGTAGACGAACGCTTCAACCTAAAAGAAGAAAATTTGGTGAGCCAAGTGGGATTTGTATGCTGATCATTACCACAAATTGTCATCAAGATTGCGTGAGAAAATATTTGCTGGTATTTCGGAAACTCGTTATTTCTTAGAAGCTTGGCAACCCTCTCAATGAAAGTGCTTTTCCACAGTCTGTTCCTAGGGGTACTTGACGAGGAAACAAACCATAGAGACAAAAATGAGAACTCCTTTATTTTGGCAAGTTTCAAAGAGCTACTACAAACCATGTTGGATTTAGAGTTCCAAATTCATCTATCTAAATACGAGAGAACAGAGTGAAACCTAAAAATAAAAACTGCTACTGAAAACGAACGCATCAACCAAGAAGAACAAAATTTGGTGAGTCAAGTGGGATTTGTGTACCGATCATTACCACCAAGTAACATCAAGATTGGGTGAAAAAATATTTGCTGGTATTTCGGAAACTCGTAATTTCTTGGAAGCTTGGCAACCCCTTAAAATGAAAGTGCTTTTCCACCGTTTGTGCCTGGGGCTACTTGAAGAGGAAACAAACCATAGAGACAAAACTGAGAACCCTTTATTTTGTCAAATTTCAAAGAGCCACTACAAACCATGTCGGATTTAGTTTTAAATTCATCTATCTATATACGAGAAAACACAGTGAAACCTAAACATAAAAACTGCTACTGTAGACGAAAGCTTCAACCTAGAAGAACAAAATTTGGTGAGCCATGTGGGATTTGTGTACTTGTCCTTACCTCCAAGTATCATAAAGATTGGGTGAAAAAATATTTGCTGGTATTTCAGAAACTCGTTATTTCGTAGAAGCTTGGCAACCCCTCTCAATGAAAGTGCTTTTCCACAGTCTGTGCCAGAGACACTTGAAGAGGAAACAAACGATAGAGACAAAATTGAGAACTCCTTATTTTTTCAATTTTCAAAGAGCTACTACCAACCATGTTTGATTAATAGTTCCAAATTTATCTATCTATATAGGAGAGAACAGAGTGAAACCTAAATATAAAAACTGCTACTGTAAACGAACGCTTCAACCTAGAAGAACAAAATTTGGTGAGCCAAGTGGAATTTGTGGACTTGAATTACCACCAAGAATCCTCAAGATTGGGTGAAAAAATATTTGCTGGTATTTCGGAAACTCGTAATTTCTTGGAAGCTTGGCAACCCCTCTCAATGAAAGTGCTTTTCCACCGTTTGTGCCTGGGGCTACTTGTAGAGGAAACAACTATAGAGACAAAACTAAGAACTCCTTTATTTTGTCAAGCTCCAAAGTGCCACTACAAACCATGTTGGATTTAGAGTTCCAAATTCATCTATCTATATACGAGAGAACAGAGTGAAACCTAAACATAAAAACTGCTACTGTAAACGAACGCTTCAACCTAGAAGAACAAAATTTGGTGAGCCCAGTGGGATTTGTCTACCGATCATTATCACCAAGTATCATCAAGACAGGGTGAAAAAATATTTGCTGGTATTTCTTAAACTCGTAATTTCTTAGAAGCTTGGCAACCCCTCTCAATGAAAGTGCTTTTCCACAGTCTTTGCCTAGGTCTACTTCAAGAGGAAACAAAACATAGAGACAAAACTGAGAAAGACTTTATTTTGTCAAGTTTCAAAAAGCTACTGCAAACCATGTTGGATTTAGAGTTCCAAATTCATCTATCTATATAGGAGAGAACAGAGTGAAACCTAAAAATAAAAACTGCTACTGAAAACGAACGCATCAACCTAGAAGAACAAAATTTGGTGAGTCAAGTGGGATTTGTGTACCGATCATTACCACCAAGTAACATCAAGATTGGGTGAAAAAATATTTGCTGGTATTTCGGAAACTCGTAATTTCTTGGAAGCTTGGCAACCCCTCTCAATGAAAGTGCTTTTCCACAGTCTCTGCTTTGGGCTACATGAAGCGAAAACAAATCATATAGACAAAACTGAGAACTCCTTTACTTTGTCAAGTTTCAAAGAGGTAGAACAAACCATATTGGATTTAGAGTTCCAAATTCATCTATCTATATAGGAGAGAACAGAGTGAAACCTAAAAATAAAAACTGCTACTATAAACGAACGCTTCAACCTAGAAGAACAAAATTTGGTGAGCCAAGTGGGATTTGTGTACTGATCATTACCAAAAGTGTCATCAAGATTGGGTGAAAAAATATTTGCTGGTATTTTGGAAACTCGTAATTTGTTGGAAGCTTGGCAACCCCTCTCAATGAAAGTGCTTTTCCACAGTCTGTTTTTAGGGGTACTTGAAAAGGAAACAAACCATTGAGACAAAACTGATAACTCCTTTATTTTGTCAATTTTCAAAGAGCTACAACAAACCATGTTGGATTTAGAGTTCCAAATTCATCTATCTATATAGCAGAGAACAGAATGAAACCTAAAAATAAAAACTGCTACTGTAAACCAACGCTTCAACCTAGAAGAACAAAATTTGGTGAGCCAAGTGCGATTTGTGTACTGATCATTAGCACCAAGTATCTTCAAGATTCGGTGAAAAAATATTTGCTGGTATTTCAAAAATCTCGTAATTTCTTGGAAGCTTGGCAACCCCTCTCAATGAAAGTGCTTTTCCACAGTCTCTGCTTTGGGCTATTAAAGCGGAAACAAATCATAGAGACAAAACTGAGAACTCCTTTATTTTGTCAAGTTTCAAAGAGCTACTAGAAACGATACTGGTTTTAGAGTTCCAAATTCATCTGTCTATATAGGAGAGAACAGAGTGAAACCTAAATATAAAAACTGCTACTGTAAACGAACGCTTCAACCTAGAAGAACAAAATTTGGTGAGCCGAGTGGGATTTGTGTACTGATCATTACCTCCAAGTGTCATCAAGATTGGGTGAAGAAATATTTGCTGGTATTTCGGAAAGTCGTTATTTCTTAGAAGCTTGGCAACCCCTCTCAATGGAAGTGCTTTTCCACAGTCTTTGCCTAGGTCTACTTCAAGAGAAAAAAAACATAGAGACAAAACTGAGAAATAGTTGATTTTGTCAATTTTCAAAGAGCTACTGCAAACCATGTTGGATTTAGAGTTCCAAATTCATCTATCTATATAGGAGAGAACAGAGGGAAACCTCTATATAATAACTGCTACTGTAGACGAACGTTTCAACCTAGAAGAACAAAATTTGGTGAACCAAATGGGATTTGTGTACCGATCATTACCACCAATTGTCATCAAGATTGCTTGAGAAAATATTTGCTGGAATTTCGGAAACTCGTTATTTCTTGGAAGCTTGGCAACACCTCTCAATGAAACTGCTTTTCCACAGTCTCTGC
This sequence comes from Callospermophilus lateralis, assembly GCF_048772815.1. NCBI lineage: Eukaryota > Metazoa > Chordata > Mammalia > Rodentia > Sciuridae > Callospermophilus > Callospermophilus lateralis. Next base: position 317,542 of record NW_027512904.1, read on the forward strand.
TTAGGGTTACCAGAAGCGGAAACAAAATCATAGAGACTAAACTGAGAACTCCTTTATTTTGTCAAGTTTCAAAGAGCTACTAGAAACCATGTTGGATTTAGAGTTCCAAATTCATCTATCTATATAGGAGAGAACAGAGTGAAACCTAAAAATAAAAACTGCTACTGAAAAGGAACGCATCAACCTAGAAGAACAAAATTTGGTGAGTCAAGTGGGATTTGTGTACTGATCATTACAACCAAGTAACATCAAGATTGGTTGAAAAAATATTTGCTGGTATTTCGGAAACTCGTAATTTCTTGGAAGCTTGGCAACCCCTCTCAATGAAAGTGCTTTTCCACCGTTTGTGCCTGGGGCTACTTGAAGAGGAAACAAACCACAGAGACAAAACTGAGAACTCCTTTATTTTTTCAAGTTTCAAAAGGCACTACAAACCATGTCGGATTTAGAGTTCCAAATTCATCTATCTATATACGAGAAAACACAGTGAAACCTAATCATAAAAACTGCTACTGTAGACGAACGCTTCAACCTACAAGAACAAAATTTGGTGAGCCAAGTGGGATTTGTGTACTTGTCCTTACCTCCAAGTATCATAAAGATTGGGTGAAAAAATAATTGCTGTTATTTCAGAAACTCGTTATTTCGTAGAAGCTTGGCAACCCCTCTCAATGAAAGTGCTTTTCTACAGTCTGTTCCAGAGCTACTTGAAGAGGAAACAAACCATAGAGAGAAAACACAGAACTCCTTTATTTTGTCAATTTTCAAAGAGCTACTACAAACCATGTTTGATTTAGAGTTCCAAATTCATCTATCTATGTAGGAGAGAACAGAGTGAAACCTAAAAATAAAAACTGCTACTGTAAACGAACGCTTCAACCTAGAAGAACAAAATTTGGTGAGTCAAGTGGGATTTGTGTACCTATCATTACCACTAAGTATCATCAAGATTGGGTGAAGAAATATTTGCTGGTATTTCGGAAACTCGTAATTTCTTGGAAGCTTGGCAACCCCTCTCAATGAAAGTTCTTTTCCACAGTCTTTGCCTAGGTCTACTTCAAGAGGAAACAAAATATAGAGACAAACCTGAGAAATACTTTATTTTGTCAAGTTTCAAAGAGCTACTGCAAACTATGTTGGGTTCAGAGTTCCAAATTCATCTATCTATATAGGAGAGAACAGAGGGAAACCTAAATATAAAAACTGCTACAGTAGATGAATGCTTCAACCTAGAAGATCAAAATTTGGTGAGCCAAGTGTGATTTGTGTACCGATCATTACCACCAAGTATCATCAAGATTGGGTGAGAAAATATTTGCTGGTATTTCGGAAACTCATAATTTCTTGGAAGCTTGGCAACCCCTCTCAATGAAAGAGCTTTTCCACAGTCTCTGCTTATTGTTACTAGAAGCGGAAAAAAAATCCATAGAGACAAAACTGAGAACTCCTTTATTTTGTCAAGTTTCAAAGAGCTACTACAAACGATATTGGATTTAGAGTTCCAAATTCATCTGTCTATATAGGGGAGAACAGAGTGAAACCTAAATATAAAAACTGCTACTGTAAACAAACGCTTCAACCTAGAAGAACAATATTTGTTGAGCCAAGTGGGATTTTTGTACTGATCATTACCACCAAGTATCATCAAGATTCGGTGAAAAAATATTTGCTGGTATTTCGGAAACTCGTTATTTCTTAGAAGCTTGGCAACCCCTCTCAATGAAAGTGCTTTTCCACAGTCTGTTTTTAGGGGTACTTGAAGAGGAAACAAAAAATTGAGAAAAAACTGAGAACTCCTTTATTTTTTCAAGTTTCAAAGAGCTACTACAAACCATGTTGGATTTAGAGTTCCAAATTCATCTATCTATATAGCAGAGAACAGAGTGAAACCTAAAAATAAAAAACTGCTACTGTAAACGAACGCTTCAACCTAGAAGAACAAAATTTGGTGAGCCAAGTGGGATTTGGTACGGATCATTAGCACCTAGTATCTTCAAGATTCGATGAGAAAATATTTGCTGGTATTTCGAAAAACTCGTTATTTCTTAGAAGCATGGCAACCGCTCTCAATGAAATTGCTCTTCCACAGTCTTTGCCTAGGTCTACTTGAAGAGGAAAAAAAAACATCGAGACAAAACTGAGAACTACTTTATTTTGTCAAGTTTCAAATAGCTACTGCAAACCATGTTGGATTTAAAGTTCCGAATTCATCTATCTGTATAGGAGAGAACAGAGGGATTCATAAATATAAAAACTGCTACAGTAGACGAACGCTTCAAACTAGCAGAACAAAATTTGGTGAGCCAATGGGATTTGTGTACTGTTCATTACCACCAAGTATCATCAACATTGGGTGAAAAAATATTTGCTGGTGTTTCGGAAACTCGTAATTTCTTGGAAGCTTGGCAACCCCTCTCAATGAAAGTGCTTTTCCACAGTCTCTGCTTAGGGCTACTTGAAGAGAAAACAAAACATAGAGACAAAACGGAGATATACTTTATTTTGTCAATTTCAATGAGCTACTACAAACCATGTTGGATTTAGAGTTCCAAATTCATCTATCTATATACGAGAGAACAGAGTGAAACCTAAACATAAAAACTGCTACTGTAAACGAACGCTTCAACCTAGAAGAACAAAATTTGGTCAGCCAAGTGGAATTTGTGGACTCTAATTACCAGCAAGTATCCTCAAGATTGGGTGAAAAAATATTTGCTGGTATTTCGAAAACTCGTAATTTCTTGGAAGCTTGGCAACCCCTCCTAATGAAAGTGCTTTTCCACCGTTTGTGCCTGGGGCTACTTGTAGAAGAAACAACTATAGAGACAAAACTAAGAACTCCTTTATTTTGTCAAGTTTCAAAGAGCCACTACAAACCATGTTCAATTTAGAGTTCCAAATTCATCTATCTATATACGAGAGAACAGAGTGAAACCTAAACATAAAAACTGCTACTGTAAACGAACGCTTCATCCTAGAAGAACAAAATTTCGTGGTCCAAGTGGGATTTGTGTACCGATCATTAACACCACGTATCATCAACCTTGGGTGAAAAATTATTTGCTGGTATTTCGGAAACTCGTAATTTCTTGGAAGCTTGGCAACCCCTTTCAATGAAAGTGCTTTTCCACAGTCTCTGCTTAGGGCTACATGAAGCGGAAACACATCATAGAGACAAAACTGAGAACTCCTTTACTTTGTCAAGTTTCAAAGTGCTACTACAAACGATATTGGATTTAGAGTTCCAAATTCATCTATCTATATTGGGAGAACAGAGTGAAATCTAAATATAAAAACTGCTACTGTAGACGAACGCTTCAACCTAGAAGAACAAAATTTGGTGAGCCAAGTGGGATTTGTGTACTGATCATTACCACCAAGTGTCATCAAGTTTGCGTGAAACAAATATTTGCAGGTATTTCGGAAACTCGTTATTTCTTAGAAGCATGGCAACCGCTCTCATTAAAAGTGCTTTTCCAAAGTCTGTGCCTAGGTCTACTAGAAGAGGAAAAAAAAAACCTCGAGACATAACTGAGAACTACTTCATTTTGTCAAGTTTCAAAGAGCTACTGCAAACTATGTTGGATTTAAAGTTCCAAATTCATCTATCTATATAGCAGAGAATAGAGTGAAACCTAAATATAAAAACTGCTACAGTAGACGCACGCTTCAACCTAGAAGAACAAAATTTGGTGAGCCAAGTGGGATTTGTGTACTGATCATTACCACCAAGTATCATCAACATTGGGTGAAAAAATATTTGCTGGTATTTCGGAAACTCGTAATTTCTTGGAAGCTTGGCAACCCCTCTCAATGAAAGTGCTTTTCCACAATCTCTGCTTAGGGCTACTTGAAGAGGAAACAAAACATAGAGACAAAACGGAGAAATACTTTATTTTGTCAATTTCAAAGAGCTACTACAAACCATGTTGGATTTAGAGTTCCAAATTCATCTATCTATATAGCAGAGAATAGAGTGAAACCTAAATATAAAAACTGCTACTGTAGACGAACCTTTCAACCTCGAAGAACATTATTTAGTGAGCCAAGTGGGACTTGTGTACTGATCATTACCACCAAGTATCATCAAGATTCGGTGAAAAAATATTTGCTGGTATTTCAAAATCCTTATTTCAAAGAAGATTGGCAACCCCTCTCAATGAAAGTGCTTTTCCACTGTCTGTGCCTAGGTCTACTTTAAGAGGAAACAAACCATAGAGACAAAACTGAAAACTGCTTTATTTTGTCAAGTTTCAAAAAGCTACTACAAACCATGTTGGATTTAGAGTTCCAAGTTCATCTATCTATATAGCAGAGAAAAGAGGGAAACCTAAATATAAAAACTGCTACTATAGACGAACGCTTCAACCTAGAAGAAGAAAATTTGGTGAGCCAAGTGGGATTTGTATGCTGATCATTACCACAAATTGTCATCAAGATTGCGTGAGAAAATATTTGCTGGTATTTCGGAAACTCGTTATTTCTTAGAAGCTTGGCAACCCCTCTCAATGAAAGTGCTTTTCCACAGTCTGTTCCTAAGGGTACTTGACGAGGAAACAATCCATAGAGACAAAACTGAGAACTCCTTTATTTTGTCAAGTTTCAAAGAGCTACTACAAACTATATTGGATTTAGAGTTCCAAATTCATCTGTCTATATAGGGGAGAACAGAGTGAAACCTAAATATAAAAACTGCTACTGTAAACAAACGCTTCAACCTAGAAGAACAATATTTGGTGAGCCAAGTGGGATTTTTGTACTGATCATTACCACCAAGTATCATCAAGATTCGGTATAAAAATATTTGCTGGTATTTCGGAAACTCGTTATTTCTTAGAAGCTTGGCAACCCCTCTCAATGAAAGTGCTTTTCCACAGTCTGTTTTTAGGGGTACTTGAAGAGGAAACAAAAAATTGAGAAAAAACTGAGAACTCCTTTATTTTGTCAAGTTTCAAAGAGCTACTACAAACCATGTTGGATTTAGAGTTCCAAATTCATCTATCTATATAGCAGAGAACAGAGTGAAACCTAAAAATAAAAAACTGCTACTGTAAACGAACGCGTCAACCTGGAAGAACAAAATTTGGTGAGCCAAGTGGGATTTGTGTACGGATCATTAGCACCTAGTATCTTCAAGATTCGATGAAAAAATATTTGCTGGTATTTCGAAAAACTCGTAATTTCTTAGAAGCATGGCAGCCGCTCTCAATGAAATTGCTCTTCCACATTCTGTGCCTAGGTCTACTTGAAGAGGAAAAAAAAACATCGAGACAAAACTGAGAACTACTTTATTTTGTCAAGTTTCAAATAGCTACTGCAAACCATGTTGGATTTAAAGTTCCGAATTCATCTATCTGTATAGGAGAGAACAGAGGGAATCCTAAATATAAAAACTGCTACAGTAGACGAACGCTTCAATCTAGCAGAACAAAATTTGGTGAGCCAATGGGATTTGTGTACTGTTCATTACCTCCAAGTATCATCAACATTGGGTGAAAAAATATTTGCTGGTGTTTCGGAAACTCGTAATTTCTTGGAAGCTTGGCAACCCCTCTCAATGAAAGTGCTTTTCCACAGTCTCTGCTTAGGGCTACTTGAAGAGAAAACAAAACATAGAGACAAAACGGAGATATACTTTATTTTGTCAATTTCAAAGAGCTACTACAAACCATGTTGGATTTAGAGTTCCAAATTCATCTATCTATATACGAGAGAACAGAGTGAAACCTAAACATAAAAACTGCTACTGTAAACGAACGCTTCAACCTAGAAGAACAAAATTTGGTGAGCCAAGTGGAATTTGTGGACTCTAATTACCAGCAAGTATCCTCAAGATTGGGTGAAAAAATATTTGCTGGTATTTCGGAAACTCGTAATTTCTTGGAAGCTTGGCAACCCCTTTCAATGAAAGTGCTTTTCCACCGTTTGTGCCTGGGGCTACTTGAAGAGGAAAGAAACCATAGAGACAAAACTGAGAAACCTTTATTTTGTCAAGTTTCAAAGAGCCACTACAAACCATGTCGGATTTAGAGTTCCAAATTCATCTATCTATATATGAGAAAACACAGTGAAACCTAAACATAAAAACTGCTACTGTAGACGAAAGCTTCAACCTAGAAGAACAAAATTTGGTGAGCCATGTGGGATTTGTGTACTTGTCCTTACCTCCAAGTATCATAAAGATTGGGTGAAAAAATATTTGCTGGTATTTCAGAAACTCGTTATTTCGTAGAAGCTTGGCAACCCCTCTCAATGAAAGTGCTTTTCCACAGTCTGTGCCAGAGATACTTGAAGAGGAAACAAACCATAGAGACAAAACTGAGAACCCTTTATTTTGTCAAGTTTCAAAGAGCCACTACAAACCATGTCGGATTTAGAGTTCCAAATTCATCTATCTATATAGCAGAGAAGAGAGTGAAACCTAAATATAAAAACTGCTACTGTAGACGAACGCTTCAACCTAGAAGAACAAAATTTGGTGGGCCAAGTGGGATTTGTGTACCGATCATTAACACCACGTATCACCAACCTTGGGTGAAAAAATATTTGCTGGTATTTCGGAAACTCGTAATTTCTTGGAAGCTTGGCAACCCCTCTCAATGAAAGTGCTTTTCCACAGTCTGTTTTTAGGGGTACTTGAAGAGGAAACAAACCATTGAGACAAAACTGAGAACTCCTTTATTTTGTCAATTTTCAAAGAGCTACAACAAACCATGTTGGATTTAGAGTTCCAAATTCATCTATCTATATAGCAGAGAACAGAGTGAAACCTAAAAATAAAAACTGCTACTGTAAACGAACGCTTCAACCTAGAAGAACAAAATTTGGTGATCCAAGTGCGATTTGTGTACTGATCATTAGCACCAAGTATCTTCAAGATTCGGTGAAAAAATATTTGCTGGTATTTCGAAAAACTCGTAATTTCTTGGAAGCTTGGCAACCCCTCTCAATGAAAGTGCTTTTCCACAGTCTCTGCTTTGGGCTATTAAAGCGGAAACAAATCATAGAGACAAAACTGAGAACTCCTTTATTTTGTCAAGTTTCAAAGAGCTACTACAAACGATACTGGATTTAGAGTTCCAAATTCATCTGTCTAAATAGGATAGAACAGAGTGAAACCTAAATATAAAAACTGCTACTGTAAACGAACGCTTCAACCTAGAAGAACAAAATTTGGTGAGCCAAGTGGAATTTGTGGACTCTATATACCAG